>NW_025210136.1:2405-4932 GCF_004010195.1 Chiloscyllium plagiosum
AGTGGGGTCACCTGTGTGTGAGTGTGTGTGAGAGTGTATAGCTTAGTGTGGTCACCTGTGTGAGAGTGTATGGGAGAGTGTATAGCGTAGTGTGGTCAACTCTGGTGTGAGTGTGTGTGAGAGTGTGAAATGTAATGTGGTCACCCGTGTGTGAGTGTGTGTGAGAGTGTATAGCTTAGTGTGGTCACCTGTGTGAGAGTGTATGGGAGAGTGTATAGCGTAGTGTGGTCAACTCTGGTGTGAGTGTGTGTGAGAGTGTGAAATGTAGTGTGGTCACCCGTGTGTGAATGTGTGTGAGAGTGTATAGCGTAGTGGGGTCACCTGTGGTGTGAGTGTGTGTGAGTATATTTAGTGTAATGGGGTAACCTGTGTGTGAGTGTATGTGAGAATATACAGTGCAGTGCGGTCACCTGTGTGTGAGTGTGTGTGAGAGTGTATATGTAGTGGGGACACCTGTGGTGCGAGTGTGTGTGAGTGTATAGTGTAGTAGGGTCAACTTTGATGTGAGTGTGTGTGAGACTGTATAGTGTAGTGGGGTCACTTGTGTTTGATTGTGTGTGAGAGTGTCTAGTGTAGTGGGGTCACCTGTGTGTGAGTGTGTGTGAGAGTGTACAGTGTAATGGGGTCACCTGTGTGTGAGTGTGTGTGAGAATGTATAGCTTAGTGTGGTCACCTGTGTGAGAGTGTATGGGAGAGTGTTAAGCGTAGTGTGGTCAACTCTGGTGTGAGTGTGTGTGAGAGTGTGAAATGTAGTGTGGTCACCCGTGTGTGAGTGTGTGTGAGAGTGTATAGTGTAGTGGGGTCACCTGTGGTGTGAGTGTGTGTGAGTATATTTATTGTTGTAGGGTCACCTGTGTGTGAGTGTGTGTGAGAATGTACAGTGCAGTGGGGTCACCTGTGTGTGAGTGTGTGTGAGAGTGCATAGTGTAGTGGGGTCACCTCTGTGTGAGAGTGTACAGTGTAGTGGGGTCACATGTGGTGTGTGTGTGTCAGGGTGTAAAGTGTAGTGTAGTCACTTTTGTGTGTGTGAGTGTGTATAGTAGTGGGGTCAGCTGTGTGTGCGTGTGTGTGAGTGTATAGTGTAGTGTGGTCACCTGTGTGTGAGTGCTTGTGAGAGTGTATAGTGTAGTGTGGTCACCTGTGTGTGAGTGTGTGGGAAAGTGTATAATGTAATGGGGTCACCTGTGGTATGAGCGTGTTTGAGAGTGTATAGTGAAGCGTGGTCACTTGTGTGTGAGTGTGTGAGCGAGTATACAGTGTAGTGTGGTCACCTGTGGTGTGTTTGTGTGAGAGTGTACAGTGTAGTGGGGTCACCAGTGGTGTGAGTGTGTGTGAGGGTGTACAGTGTAGTGGGGTTACCAGTGATGTGAGTGTGTGTGAGAGTGTACAGTGTAGTGTGGTCACCTATGTGTCAGTGTGTGGGATATTGTACAGTGTAGTGGGGTCACCTGTGTGTGAGTGTATAGTGTAGTGGGGTCACCTGTGCATGAGTGTGTGTGAGTGCACAGTGTAGTGCGCTCACCTGTGTGTGACTGTGTGTGAGAGTGTATAGTGTAGTGTGGTCACCTGTACTGTGAGTGTGTGTGAGAGTGTATAGTGTATTGAGGTCACCTGTGTGTGAGAGTGTGTGAGAATCTACGGTGTAGTGTGGTCACCTGTGTGTGAGTGTGTGTGTGAGTGTATACAGTGTCGTGGGGTCACCTGTGGTGCGAGTGTGTGTGTGAGTGTACAGTGTAGTGGGGTCTCCTGTGGTGTGAGTGTGTGTGAGAGTGTATAGTGTAGTGGGGTCACCTGTGGTGTGAGTGTGTGCGAGAGTGTACAGTGTCGTGGGGTCACCAGTGATGTGAGTGTGTGTGAGAGTGTACAGTGTAGTGTGGTCACCTATGTGTCAGTGTGTGGGAGATTGTACAGTGTAGTGGGGTCACCTGTGTGTCAGTGTGTGTGAGAGTGTATTGCTTAGTGTGGCCACCTGTGGTGTGAATGTGTGTGAAAGGGTACAGTGTAGTGTGGTCACCTCTGGTGTGAGTGTGTGTGAGAGTGTCTAGTGTAGTGGGGTCACTTGTGTTTGAGTGTGAGTGAGAGTGTCTAGTGTAGTGGGGTCACCTGTGTGTGAGTGTGTGTGTGGGTGTATAGTGTAGTGGGGTCACATGTGTATCAGTGTGTGTGAGAGTGTATTGCTTAGTGTGGTCACCAGTGGTGTGAATGTGTGTGAGAGGGTACAGTGTAGTGTGGTCACCTCTGGTGTGAGTGTGTGTGAGAGTGTATAGTGTAGTGGGGTCAACTGTGTGTGAGTGTGTGTGAGTGTCTAGTGTAGTGGGGTCACCTGTGTGTGAGTGTGTGTGAGAGTGTATAGTGTAGTGGGGTCACCTCTGTGTGAGAGTGTACAGTGTAGTGGGGTCACATGTGGTGTGTGTGTGTGAGGGTGTAAAGTGTAGTGTAGTCACTTTTGTGTGTGTGAGTGTGTATAGTAGTGGGGTCAGCTGTGTGCGCGTGTGTGTGAGTGTATAGTGTAGTGTGGTCACCTGTG
>NW_025210136.1:6388-11220 GCF_004010195.1 Chiloscyllium plagiosum
GAGGGAGTGCCGCACTGTCGGAGGGTCAGTGCTTAGGGAGTGCCGCACTGTCGGAGGGTCAGTGCTGAGGGAGTGCCGCACTGTCGGAGGGTCAGTGCTGAGGGAGTGGGCACTGTCGGAGGGTCAGTGCTGAGGGAGTGGGCACTGTTGGAGGGTAGTGCTGAGGGAGTGGGCACTGTACAAGGGTCAGTGCTGAGTGAGTGGGCACTGTCGGAGGGTCAGTGCTGAGGGAATGGGCACTGTCGGAGGGTCAGTGCTGTGAGTGGGCACTGTCGGAGGGTCAGCGCTGAGGGAATTGGCACTGTCGGAGGGTCAGTGCTGAGGGAGTGCCGCACTGTCGGAGGGTCAGTGCTGAGGGAGCGCTGACACACACACACACACACCCACTATTGCAGCAGCTTGGTCTCTGCTCCCCGAGCTCCCTTACCTTCCTTCCTGTTCTTGTCTTGGCCATCAGCCTTTCCTCGCCCTTGGTTAGTTCCTCCACCCGTCACAGCTTGCTCCTTCCCTCGGCCTGCTCCGGCCAATACCTTCTGGGGTTGCTGTTGTCTGAGGAACTGACTGCTCTCTGAGCCGGTCTCTCCAGCTCCCCCTCCATCATGCTGGGTGTCCGATACCCCCAACGCCTGCTCTGACCAGCTCCGGGGATCCGCTCTCGATCCTGTGTTCTCTGTCCGGCCTCCAGTCTCCTGCTCTCCTGGCCTTTGACCTGGGTCTGGCCTCAGTGTTGTCTCTCTGGGACCTGGGCCTGGCTCCCTGCTGCTCCTCATGGTCTGGGGTCTGGGGGAGCTAGGCCTCGCCTCACTGGGAGCTGGCGGGAGGTTCCACCTGCCCAGGTGGGTTCTGTAACGGAGTTCCCTGAAGGTGGTCACTTCCTTGTGCCGGCTCCCGGGTTCCGGGCATGGACCAACAGTGGCCATGGGCATCTCGCTCTCGGGGGAGAAGGTGATTAACCAATCACTCCTGTCCTCTTTCACTTTGACTGTTGACTGTCCAACTGTACTCTGTCTTCGTTTCTGGGCCAATTCATGGAAAGAGGTGATGTTCCTTGGGCTCCTGGTATCAGACTGCGCTTTGGTTCCTGGGCGGAGCTCTGCGGCCTGGCCTTTGGTCCTCGGGTGGAGCTCTGCGGCCTGGCCTTTGGTCCCTGGGCGGAGGTCTGCGGCCTGGCCTTTGGTCCCCGCGCGGAGCTCTGAGGCCTGCGCTTTGGTCCCCGGGCGGAGCTCTGAGGCCTGACTTTTGGTCCCCGGGCGGAGATCTGTGGCCTGGCTTTTGGTCTCCAGGCGGAGATCTGCGGCCTGGCTTTTGGTCCCCGGGCAGAGGTCCGCGGCCTGGCTTTTGGTCGCCGGGCAGAGGTCCGCGGCCTGGCTTTTGGTCCCCAGGCGGAGATCTGCGGCCTGGCTTTTGGTCCCCGGGCAGAGGTCCGCGGCCTGGCTTTTGGTCCCCGGGCGGAGCTCTGCAACTTGGCTTTTCGTTCCGGGGCGGAGATCTGCGGCCTGGCTTTTGGTCCCCGGGCGGAGATCTGCGGCCTTGCTTTTGGTCCCCAGGCGGAGGTCTGCGGCCTTGCTTTTGGTCCCCAGGCGGAGGTCTGCGGCCTGGCTTTTGGCCCCCGTGCGGAGATCTGCGGCCTGGCTTTTGGTTCCCGGGCGGTGATCGGCGGCCTGGCTTTTGGCCCCCGGGCGGAGATCGGCGGCCTGGCTTTTGGTTCCCGGGCGGAGGTCTGAGGCCTGTGCTTTGGCCCCCGGGCGGAGATCGGCGGCCTGGCTTTTGGTCCCCGGGCGGAGATCTGCAGCCTGTGCTTCGGTTCCCGAGCGGAGCTCTGTGGCCTGGCCTTTTGTCCCTGGGCGGAGCTCTGTGGCTTGTGATTTGGTACTTGGGCGGAGCTCCACCACTTGGGCTTTGGTCCCTGAGCAGAGCTCTGCAGCTTGGGATTTGGTACTTGGGCGGAGCTCCGCAACTTGGGTTTTGGTCCCTGGGCGGAGCTCTGTGGCCTGGCCGTTGGTCCCCGGGTGGAGCTGTGCTCTGACTCCTAATTGGAGCACTGCTGGGTGGTCTTTGGGTCCTGCAGTGCGGCCTTGAGGCCCCTGAAGGAACTCTCTGGGCTGTGTTTTGACCTCCTGACAGAGCTCCTCAGTGTAATCCTTGTCTTCCTGGCGGAGCTCCTCAGGGCAGGGCTCGTCCTCCCGGCGGAGCTCTGCGGAGTGAGCCTCGTCCTCCCGGCGGAGCTCTGCGGGGCTGGGCTCGATGCCAGTTGGTGAATCGAAGGTCATGAGGTGCTGCCCATGCACCCGGGGCATGGGGAAGGGCCTGGTATCGCCCTCGAAGGGGGAGAGGGTCACCAGCGTTGGGTGGTGCCCCCTGGTGACAGTGGCTTGGAGCCCCTCCCCAGAGGAGAGGGGGAGCGAGAGCGGGGACCGGAGGGGGGCATCTTTACCGGGCCGAGCTGCAGGGGGTGGGGGGAAGCCACCGTCTGCCCCCAGATTGCGGTTCAGGTCCAGACGGAGAGCGAGGGGACCCTTGGAGGGGAGCTCCCTACCGCGCTCAGGTCCGGGAGCACGGTCAGCGGCAGGGGGTCCCTGGCGTCCCCCCGTTCCCCTGGAGCTGCTCCGCACAGACCGGCCAACGCCAGTGTCCGGGCTGGCGTCGGACTCTGGGCAGCTGCTGAGGGGCGAGGGGGAGGGAGAGGAGGAGGTGGAGGAGGACGAGGTGAGGGAGGACAGGGATGGAGTGGACGGGGGGGACGGGGAGCCGGAGTCTGGGGGCGCACCTCCCACTGACCGGCACAGCCCCTCGGGCTCATTGCTGTTGGGGTCCAGGTGCCACGGACGGTCAACGGGGCGGCATTTGTCCGGGTGCTCCCAGGTGCCCACTGTCAGGGGGAGGGGGCCCTGAGCACCCTCGGGTGGGGAGAGGATGAAACCCTCCACGTAACGTGCGAGAGGGGCCCTGCGCAGATGCAGCGCGTTGAGGTTGGTGAGGGCATATTCCTTGGCAGTGAAAGGGTGGCTGGAGTCCACTGGCAAGAGGCAATCAAACTCCTGGATGACACAGGGGTACCCGCTGCTGGAGATCATAGTGCCTCACCCTGGGGGTAAACCCCTGTCCCATTCACTGCTGCCAGGTCTCGGGCCTGGACTGAGGGAGTCACCAGGGCGGGGTGGGGCGGGGGGTGTTGGAGAGCGACTCCTTAACTTCCTGCTCGGGCGCTGTTCCCTTCCTGCTGTCTGCTCTCCACGTGCTCCGTGCCCACCACCTCCTCGTCTCTGAACTCTTCCCCCGTCCCCGAAATGCCGGTCAGCGTCCCCGGTTCTGGTCACACGCTGTCACTCATGGCGCTGACTGTGGTGGAGAGAAGAGACGGAGACAGAGAGAAAGGAGAGGGGGTGTTTCAGCGAAGTAACAGCTCCTTCCCGTCACTGCAACATCCCCACCTCCCTCCCCCACGTCAACCCCATCCCCTTGCTAATCCCACCAGCCTGACCCCGATCATCCAGGGGAGAGTGTGTATCTGTGGGTGTATGTGTGCGTATGCATATGTCAGTGTGTATCGGTCTGTCCTTGTGCGTCAGTGTGTTTGTGTCTGTCTGTGTGTATATCCGTGTCCGTCAGGGAGATTATGTGTGTGTGTCTGTCTGTCTCTGTGTGCAAGCGTGTGTGTGACTGTCTATCTGTGTGTGTGACTGTCTGTGTGTCTGTATGTGCGTGTGTATGTATCTGTCTGTCTCTGTGTGCAAGTGTGTGTGTGCGTATGTGAGAATCTCTGTGGGCCTGTGTGCGTGTGTGTCTGTGTGCGTGTGAATCTCTGTGGGCCTGTGTGTGTGTGTGTCTGTCTGTCTCTGTGTGCGTGTGTCTGGGAGGGGCAGGCCCGGAGCCCCGTGCTGAATACAGTCCACTGACAATGAGCCCGATCCCTGGAAGAAAGATGCAGTGAACCAGGAGATAGAGACAGACTGGCTCCATCTGTCCTGCATCCCTCAAAATGGAGCTGCAGTATGTAACCCGTTCATTCATCCCCAATGTCCGTGTCTCTCTGCCAGGTCAGGGAGCTCTTCCCTGAGCTCCCTCAGCTCCTACCCCAGCACAGGCTCTGTCCCTGGGGGGTGTCCGTGAGTAGGGGTGGGGGGGAAGCAGGGCAGGGTGGGGCAGGTCTGCCTCATCCTGAGCCGGGGTCTCGGTCATTACCTCTCCCTCTGCATCGACCTGTGTACCTGCTGGATCAGGGAGGGCTGTGTGCATCTGCTAGAGTGGGACACAAACAAACAAACAAACAAGCAAACACACACACACACACACCATCCCCTCCCCCACTCCCCATCCCCTTTCTCACTCGCAGTCCCCGTACCTGCTGCCCTGCCCCTGGGGGAGGTGATCAGGGCTGCGGGGAAGGGTGTGTGGGCTGCTCACTCACCTGAGCAGCTGTAACCTGCTCCTCCCCCCCCAACCCCTGCGGGGGGGGGCTTGGCTGAGGGTCTGAGAGCCACAAGCTGAGGGGAGGTTTAGCATCTGCTGGTGTTTGTCTCTCAGTGAACACAGCCTCCTGACTGGGGATAATAGCAGACCCTCCCTCGCTGCACTCTCTCTCTTTCTCGCTGCACTCTCTCTCTCTCTCTCTGACGCAGGGCACAGCCTGCTCTGTTATTGGTTGTGGGTATTACCCAGCCCCAGAGTAAGGCACTGCTGTAATGTGTCCTGGTTAGGGATGGAGAGTGAACCAGTCAGGGAGGAGCTGGTTAACCCCAGTCCAGGAACAATCCACAGCAGCAGCATTGAGCTCTCTCCCTCCAGGCTCCAGCACAGGGTCTCCCCCACAAACACACCCACCCACCCACACC
>NW_025210136.1:11574-18496 GCF_004010195.1 Chiloscyllium plagiosum
ACCCTCCACCCACCCCCACATACTCACCCCCGACACCCAGAGATACACCCACCCCATACCCTGACACACACAGACACACCCACCCTGACACACACCCACCCTGACACACCTCAACACACATCCATTCCCCCATACACACCCAGACACAGAGACACACACCCACCCCCTCACACACACCCACACCTCACACACCCTCCTCCACACAGAGACACACACTCAGCCCCCCACGCACAGACATAGCCACCCCACATTGCTCCTGGGTGAATACAGCTTGGGCGGGGGTGGGGACTAGGGATGAGGGTCGAAGGGTGTGGGGTTGCACGGAGGAGCTGGGTGGTAGATGGAGAGTGGTGGGTGTTAGGTTGGGGTGATGGAGTTTAGGTGGAGCAGTGGGGTTGTACCGAGGGGCGGATGTGGTAGGGATAGAGTGTGATGTGGTGGGAGTGGGGGAACTACAATCAATGGGCTTCAGGGGGAGGGCAAACTCTGAGCTCCAGGTCAGATAATCATCAGATTCTACAATGCAGGATGAAGCCATTCAACACTTTGAGTCTGTACTGACTCCCGAACAGGCTTCCCAGGTGCTTCCACCCTCCAGCCCTGTCTCCTTATCCCTCTAAATTCATCCCTTTCAGACATATATCCAGCTCTCTTAGAACCCTCCTTTGGAATCTGCCTCCAGCACTCTCCTAGGCAGTACATTCCAAATCCTGACAACTCTCTCAGTAAAGAAGTTTCTCATCATCTCACTCCTTGCTGTCTTACTGACACCCTTGGAATTGTGTCCCCTAGTTACTGACATACCAGTTAATGGGGAACGGAATATCCTTCTTTATCCTGCTAATATTGTTCATAATTTTGAGCATCTCAATAAGGTCACTGCTTAATCTTCTCTGCATCCAGGAGAACAAACCCAATCTCTCTAATCTTTCCTTGTTTCTAAAATCCCTCGTTCTTGTGTAAATCTCCTTTGAATTCTCTCCAAAGCATTAAGCATCCTTCCTTAAATAAGGTGACCAGAACCGAACACAGTCTTCCAAATGTCCTCAGACCAATGACTCTATTTATAAACCCAAGGATCCTCTAAGCTTTCTTAACAACTATTTCAACTTGCCTGGCCACCGTCAGAGAATCATCCACTTGAACCGTGAGGTCCCTCTGCTCCTGCATTCTCCTCAGAGTTGTCCCATTGAGCCTGTGTTGTCTCTCCATGTTACAGCTACCAAAACACAATAACCTCATGTTTTGTTGCACTGAAATCCATCTGCCCATTTGGCCAACTTGTCAATGTCCCTCTGAAGTTGCTCACAGGGAGAATTCACTATTCTCCCTAGCTTAGTATCATCAGCAAGTTTAGAGGTTTTTGCCCTAACACCCATCTCCAAATCATGTATAAAAATCAGAAAAAGCAAGGGTCCCCAATCCCAATCCCTGGGGACACCACTTTCACCTCGTCTCCAATGGCTATCTATTGCTACCCTCTCTCTGTTTCCTGTCTTTTAGCCAATGTTGCCAAGGACCCACCAACACCAAAAATTTTTAATTTGCTAACCAGACTGCCATGATGTACTGTATAAAATGCTTTCTGAAAGTCCAAATTGACAATATCCACAGCATTACCCTCATCCACTGTGTGTGTAACCTCGTCAAAGAACTCGAGTAAATTTGTCAGGCATGACCTGCCCTTTAGTGTGTAGTCTTTACTCATTTTTGGTCTCAGTGTGTATTTACCTTCTCCTGTCTGATGGCCTCCCATCAGTTTTCCCACGATTGATGTCAGGCTGACAGGTCTGTAGTTCCCTGGGTTATCCGTTGTTCCTTTCTTAAACTGCGGTTTCACATTTACAGTTCTCCAGTCTTCGAGGATTAATCCTGTACTCGGATCAGCCGAGGAAATTTCTGTCAACGGCTCCATAATTTACTCCCTTAACTCTCTCAGCAACCTGGGGATGCATCCTCTCTAGGCCTGGAGACTTCGCTACCTGCAGTGCTCCCAGTAGTACCTCTTCTTTATCTCTCTCTCTCTCTGTACAGTTCAGTTGCTCAGCACCGGCGTTTTCAACCAGGTCATTGTCACCATCTTCTAACTTGGTAAAGACAGAAGCAAAATATTCATTTAGGACCTCTGCCATATCCTTTACTTCAGCGAGCAGCCTTCCCTGCTTGTGCTTTATGGATCCCACTCTCCCCTTCATTAATTTTATCATTAATATGTTTGAACTATATTCAGCTGCTTCATCAATGACCTTCCCTCTGTCATAAGGTCAGCGGTGGGGATGTTCACTGATGATTGATTAGATTAGATTCCCTACAGTGTGGAAACAGACCCTTTGGCCCAACAAGTCCGCACCGACCCTCCGAAGAGTAACCCACCCAGACCCATTGCCCTCTGACTAATGCACCTGACACTATGGGCAATTTCCCATGACCAATCCACCTAACCTGCACATCTTTGGACTGTGGGAGGAAACCGGAGCACCTGGAGGAAATTCACGCAGAGAGAATGTGCAAACTCCACACAGACAGTCACCCAAGGCTGGTATCGAACCTGGGACCCTGGTGCTGTGAGGCAGCAGTGCTAACCACTGAGCCACGACAATTATTCAGCATCATTCGCAACTCCTCAGATACTGAAGCAGTCCGTGTCCAAATGCAGCAAGATCTGGACAACATCCAGGCCTGGGCTGACAAGTGGCAAATAACATTTACCCTAAACAAATGCCAGACAATGACCATCACCACAAAGAGACAACCTAACCACCATCCCTTGACATTCAATGATGTTACCATCACTGAATCCCCCCACTATCAACGTCCTGGGGGTTATCATTGACCAGAAACTCAACTGGGCTCACCACATAAACCCAGTGGCTGCAAGAGCAGGCCAGAGGCTGGGAATCCTGCAGCAAGTAACCCACCTCCTGACTCCCCCAAATCCTGTCCACCATCAACAAGGCACAAGTTAGGGGTGTGAGGGAATACTCCCCACTTGCCCTGGATGGGGGCAGTCCCAATAACACTCAAGAAACTCAACACCATCCAGGGCAAAGCAACCCACTTATTTGGCACCACATCCACAAACATCCCCTCCCACCACCTACGCTCAGCAGCAGCAGTGAGCACCGTCTACAAGGTGCACTGCAGAAACTCACCAAAGATCCTCAGACAGCACCTTCCAAACCAACAGCCACCTCCACCTGGAAGGACTAGGAGCAGCAGATACATGGGAACACCACCCCGTACAAGTTCATCTCTGAGCCATTCACCTGTCCTGACTTGGAAAGATATTAGTGCTCCTTCACTGTCACTGGGTCAAAATCCTAGAATTCCCTGTCTGAGGGCATCGTGATGGGGTGGGGGGGTCAACCCACAGCAGGTGGACTGCAGCCATTCAAGAAGGCAACTCTCCCCCCACCTCAAGAGGCAACTAGGGATGGGGCAATAAATGCCGGGCCCAGCCAGTGACACCCACATCCCACAAATGAATTTTAAAAATGTTTTGAGAGAGAGATGAAAGTTTTTACTGTACGGTAAGAACATTTTATCCAGTATCTGCTCCCATCATCAAACATTCATCTATTTTAATCCCAAGTTGCCATACTTGACCCAGAACTTTGTATTTAATAGCATTTCAAGCACTCAACTAAACACTCCTTAAAAGTCTTAAAAGTCAGTGAATGCCAGGTACCACAACTCTCTGGGGGAGATGTTCCTTCAAATCTCCACCAAACCTCCTGCTGTTGGACCCCTCTACGAAGGGGAGAGGCTTCTCTCCAACTATCCTGTCTACGTCCCACACAATTTTCAACACCCGAGTCAGTTGACTGTGTGGGGCATCAAGGTGTCCTGGCAACCAATGGGTTCTGAGGACCCAAAACGTTAACTCTGATTTCTCTTCACAGATGCTGCCAGACCTGCTGAGCTTTTCCAGCAACCTCTGTTTCTGATTTACAGCATCTGCAGTTCTTTAAGTCTTTAATTGGAATCAATGTGTATCGGGGGCAAACTCTCTGGCTGGTTGGAGTCATACTTGGCACAGAGGAAGATATGGATGTTGGAGGTCAGTCATCTCAGCTCCAGGACATCTCTGTAGGAGTTCCTCAGGGTAGTATCCTAGGCCCAACCATCTTCAGCTGCTTCATCAATGACCTTCCCTCCATCATAAGGTGGGGATGTTCGCTGATGTTCAGCACCATTCACATCTCCTCAAATACTGAAGCAGTCCATATTCAAATGCAACAAGACCTGAACAAGACTCAGACTTGGGCTGACAAGTGACAAGTAACATTTGTAAAACACAAATGCCAGGCAATGACCTTCTCCAATGAGAAAAGATCTCCCATCACCCCATGACATTCGATGGTGTTACCATCCAGAAACCCTTATCAACGTCCTGGGGGTTATCATTGACCAGAATCTCCACTAGACTTGGCACTTAAACCCAGTGGCTACAAGAGCAGGTCAGAGGCTGGGAATCCTGCAGCGAGTAGCCCACCCCCTGACTCCCCAGTGTCTATCCACCATCGATCAGGCACAAGTCAGGAGTGTGAGGGAAGACCGGGGTGGAAAACTGTCCATGTTTAGTATGGGTCAGTGTTTACCTGACATTCCCTCAGTGGGCCAATCTAGAACAAGTGGGCAGAGGTTTAGGCTTAAGGGCAGCACTTTTAAAAGAGGGATGAGGAGAAACGACCTCTCTCAAAACGTCGCGAGTCTGTGGAATTCACTCCCGCAGACTGTGGTGGATGCTGGGACAAGTGAATACACTTAAGGAGGAGTTTTTACTGAGTAACAGGCTGAAGGGTTACGGGGAGCATGCAGGAGTTGAGGCACAGATTAGATTAGATTAGGTTCCCTACAGTGTGGAAACAGGCCCTTCGGCCCGATAAGTCCACACCGACCCGCTGAAGCGCAACCCACCCAGACTCATTCCCCTACATTTACCCCTTCACTTAACACTACGGGCAATTTAGCGTGTACAATTCACCTAACCTGCACATTTGCAAACTCCACACAGTCAGTCGCCTGAGGCGGGAATTGAACCCAGGTCTCTGGCTTCAAATCCCGCCTCAGGCGACTGACTGTGTGGAGTTTGCACATTCTCCCTGTGTCTGGAATTAACCATGATCGCGTATAGCGGGGGAGCACGTCTGAGGGGCTGAATGGCCTCCTCCAGTTCACAGCTCTGATATCCGAACCCGGTCTGGTTTACACGGCCTGTGGCTGAAACTGGCTGTTCTTTATTTTGTGGTTTAAAAGCGAGGCGCTGGAAAAACACAGCGTCCGAGGAGCAGGAGAGTCGATGTTTCGGGCATAAGCCCTTCATCGTGTTTCTGGAGAAGCTGCTGCTTCAGGAAGGGCTTTTACGCGGGGAGTTGGCGACGGGAAACGAGCGACGGCCTAGCCTGAGGGATGACCCGTGGCTCGTGCATCAATGAATAAGTCAAGACGGTCCCCGGCCTCTCGGACAGATGGCAGGTTGGACCCAGGTGCTGATGGAGGTGCCTGGCTGAGAGTCTGCAGTGCACCGTGTGGGTGGGAGTCACGCTGCTGTATGCTGGGTGTTTGGGACATGAGAAACACCTGGACACAGGGAGGGTGAGACCACAGGACTGTCCTGAGAGACGGAGAGGGGTGGGGGCGTTCATAATGGGCACAGCCACCGGTGAAGAGGCCGCTTACGCCCAAAGAGCCAGTGGAGGGAGCTACAGGCTGCCCTGCGCTCCCCTCTTTAACGCCTAGCACTCTCAACAACAATTTGGATTGGGAAAGCACCTTTCGGCCACAGAATGTGGAAATGGACCCTGGGGCCGGGGAGTCCAGAACTAGAGGGGGCATAGATTTAGGGTGAGAGGGGAAAGATATAAAAGAGACCTAAGGGGCAACTTTTTCACACAGAGGGTGGTACGTGTATGGAATGAGCTGCCAGAGGATGTGATGGAGGCTGGTACAATCGCAACATTTAAGAGGCATTTGGATGGGGATATGAATAGGAAGGGTTTGGAGGGATGTGAGCCGAATGCTGGCAGGTGGGACGAGTTTGGGTTGGGATATCTGGTCGGCATGGACGGGTTGGACTGAAGGGTCTGTTTCCATGCTGTACATCTCTATGACTCTATGTCCGTGCTGAACAAGTTTCCCAAGCTAACCAAGTCCCACTTGGCTGCGGGACAAGCTCATCCCTCTAAAAATCCCTCTCAATCTTCCCTAATCGCATTCCTATCCAGGTGCCTTTTATACATTGTTGTTGTAGCAGCCGCCACCACTTCTGGCAGCTCATTCCATACACGCACCACCCTCTGCGTGAAAAAGTTGCCCCTTAGGTCCCTTTTAAATCTTTCCCCTCTCACTGTAAACCTGTGCCCTGCAGTTTTGGAGTCCCCCATCCTGTTGGATCCATTGAACGGAGGAGCCTTGTGCACACAGTGTTGCTCTCTCCAGTTGGAGGTCAGGTTCAGTTGCAGATATGGCCCAGTGTCCAGCCAGTGTGGGTCAGGGGGAGAGGAGGCCCCTTGTCTCACGGTAAAGCACACACTAACCACTGGGTGGTGGCAGAGAGCAGTGAGAGCTCTGCTGCTGGAGCTGGGTCCCTGGAGCAGACTGTGTCACACACAGACGCCACAATCTAACCCCAGTGTCAGCAGCTCCAGCTGGTCCTTACCACCTTCCAGGTGACCACTGAATCCAACACCACTGTGAACCTCCCACCTGCACTGGCACAAACTCAATATTTTGTTTCACTCCTGTCCAAAGGAAGAAACACTAATATCAAAGCTAATGAGAGCGATGATGCATGCCCTCACTCATTACTGACCCTCCGACAGTGCGGCGCTCACTCACCACTGACCCTCCGACAGTGCGGCGCTCCCTCACCACTGACCCTCCGACCAGTGGCCACTCCCTCAGCACTGACCCTCCGACC
>NW_025210137.1:0-4802 GCF_004010195.1 Chiloscyllium plagiosum
AATCAAATCTTAGTGGATTGGAGCGAACATATGAACATGTTTCTAGATTGGGACAGCTGGCAGGAAACAGTGAATAGAAATAAACAGACTCGTGAAGCAACAGCCTGACATTATCTGTGTGGTATGATTCTGTGAGTATGACCATGTCCGAGACTCCCCATCACCTTCCCTGGATATCTCCTGTCTCACCAGCAGGACAGACACAGCAGAAGTGGCGGCAAAGTGGGATACAGGTGGAAGGGAATTGCTCTGGGAGTCCTCAACAGTGTCTTTGTATCCCATTAAGTCTCATGGCGTTAGTTTACACATGGGAAAGGAAACCTCCTGCTGATTACCATGTAGCAGCCTCTCTCAACTGATAAGTCAGTGCTCCAACATGCTAATCAACACTTGGAGGAAGCACTGAGGATGGCAAGGCCACAAAATGTACTCTGGGTGGGGGCTTTCAATGTCCACAAAAAGAGTGGTTCGGCAGCAGCATTACTGATTCAGCTGGTTGGGTCCTAAATGATATAATTTCTCGACTCGGGTCTGCGGCAGGTGGTGAAGGAAGCAACAAGAGGAAAATACATATTTGAACACAGCCGGACTAATCTGTCAGTTACAGGAGTATCTGTCCTTGACAGTATCGGGTAAGAGTGACGACCGCATAGTCATTGTGGAGACAAAGTCACACCTTCACTTTGAGAATAACCTCCACAATTTTGGGTGGCACTATCACCGTACTAAATAGAACAGACTTCGAACAGATCTAGCAGCTCAAAACTGGGTTTCCATACACGTTTGGTGGGTCATCAATAGCAGCAGAATTGTACTCCACCACAACCTCATGGCCTGGCATATCCCCCTCACAACAATTACCATCAAGCCAGAGGATCAACCTTGGTTCAAAGGAGGGTGCAGTTGTGCAGAAACAGCACTGGGCATACCTGAAAATGAGGTGTCAGCCTGGTGAAGCCACCAAACAGGACTACTTGTGCACCCAACAGCACAAGCAGTAAGTCATAGACAGAGCTAAGTGATCCCACAAGCAACGGATCAGATCTCAGCTCTGCAGTCCTTCTACTTCTAATTGAGATTAGTTATGGACAATTAAACAAGTCATTGGAGGAAGAGATTGCACAAGTATCCACATTAGTAATGATGGAAGAGCCCAGCACTTCAGTGCAAAAGATAACGTTCATGCATTCGCAATGAACTTCAGTCAGAAGGCCTGAGTGGATGATCCACCTCAGCCTCCTCCAGTTCTCCTCAGCAGTTCAGTTTCCAATCATCAGCCAATTTGATTCACTCCACGCGATATCCAGATTCAGTTGGAGACACTGGATACGCGAGAGTGTACATACCCTGACAACATTCTGGCAATAGTAGTGAAAACTTGTGCTGCAGAACTTGTCACTGCCCTCGCCAAGCTGTTCCAATACCGTTTCAACTGCGACATTTCCCTGATTATGTGGAAAATTACCCAAATCTCTCCTATTCGTAAAAAGCAGAACAAATCCAATACGGCCAATTACCACCCCATCAGTCTACTCTCGATCAGCAGTAAAGTGATGGAAAGTGTCAGTGCTTACAAGGAGCACCTGCTCAGCAATAACCTGGTCAATGATGCCCAGTTTGGGCTCCAACAGTGTCACTCAGTTCTTGATCTCATTACCTTGATTCAAACATGGACAAAAGAGCTGAATTCTTGAGGTGGGGTGAGAGTGACAGCCCTTGCAAACAAGCATGCCTTCGACCAAATGTGGCATCAAGGCGCCTCAGCAAATCTGGAATCAATGGTTATTCGGGGCAAACTCCCCGCTGTTAAGAATTATACCTGACACGTAGGAAGATTGTTATGGTTGATAAAGTTCAGTCAACTCATCTCCAGGACAAGTCTGTAGGACTCTCGGTCAGTGGCCTAGGCCAAACATCTTCATGGCAGCTTCATTAATGACCTTCCCTCCATTTTAAGGTCAGAAGTGGGGATGGTCGCCAATGATTGCACCATGTTCTGCAACATTTGTGGCTCCTCAGATACTGAAGCAGTCCATGGTCTAAACGCAACAAGTTCTGGAGAGTATCCAGGCTGACAAGTGACAAGTAATATTCAGACCAACAAATGCCAGACCCTGACCATCACCACTAAAATACAATATAAACACGGCCCCTTGGTAGTCAATGGTGCTACCATCACTGAATCCAAAGTGGACAGCAATGGTTCAACAAGGTAGCTCACCACCACCTGCTCAAGGGTAACTAGGGACGGGCAATAAATGCTGGCCCAGGCAGTCACACTCAGATTCTGGAAATAAATATATATATATTTATTATTTAACATAGGAAGGTTGCTTAGGTATCGTCGGGATCGGTGCTCAGGCCCCAGCTATTCACAATACCCATAAAACATTTGGTTGCGGGAATCAAAAACAATATATCCCAACTTGCCACAGAACGAAAGGACGTTGGATTGTGAGTGGGTGAGGAGGTTGCAAAAAAGCTTCAATGTGAATAAGACAAGTGGTGTGAATGGGCAAATACGTGGCAGATGGAGAGCAAGGTAGGTAGAGGTGACGGTGTGCCCTTTGGCGGGAAAAATAGACTGGAAGCCTAACGTTTGAAAAGTGATTGTTTGAAATAAGTTGATCTAAAAAGCGACGTATGCTCCTTTTTGTTGTTTCCTTCTGCGCAGCCCTCCGTGGTCCCTGCAGCGCAGTGAGTTCTGCACCCTGAAGTGAATACCGGGAATGGCATTGGCACGCTGACCAGTGTACATAGACTCACCAAAGGGGGAGCTGTAACATTGCAAAGGATCTGGATGTCCCTGTACACCAGTCACTGAAAGCAATATTGCAGGGAGCAGTTTGATACAATAGAGTGTCTTGTTTAGCCGATTCAGAGACCATTGAAAAGTTTATCACATGTCTGTGTGTCTGCAGTCACGTTGAGACCAGACCAGGAAAGCACGGGAGATTCACTTCCTGAAAGTACATTGGGGAAAGAAATTGGTGTGTACAATCGACATTGACTTCAAGGTCAATATTACTGACACCAGATTTTGCACCTTAATATTTTGTCAATTGTTTTTAATTGACAGCTCTGACAAAAAATATCGCCCACCAATTTGACTGTCGTGATGTGACTGAAGGTGTGGTAAATGGTCAGATTGTAGTTATTCTCCTCTGAGGGGACTGGGCATAGCTGAGTAATTTTCCACATTACCAGGGAGATGTCAGAGTTGGAGCTGGAATGAAACAGCTTCCCCAGGGACACGGCTTATTGTGCAGCACAAGTCTTCAGTCCTGTTGCAGGAATGGGGTCAGGGCCCATTGACTTTGTCGTATCAGCTGTGTTCAGCTGTTTCTTCATGTCACGAGCAGTAAATCGAATTGGTTGAAGACTGGCACCTGTGATTCTGTGGGCATCATGGCGAGGGTGAGGTGTTTCATCAACTCCACACTTCTGGCTGAGGATGGTACAGATACCACATCCTGGTCTTTTACGCAGATGTACAGGACTGTTCGATTATTTGGGATGGGGATATTTGTGCATCCCTTTCCTCAGTCATTTGTTTAATCGTCCAACACCATTTATAACTGAATGCGGCAGAGTGCGGAGCTTCGATCACATTTGTTGGTCAAGTATGGTAACTTTAATGCATTAGGATCAGGGTTAGGTTCACGTGGTTCTGACCCTGACATGTTCACCCACACTCGTCACTCAGCCATAGATCGTGTTGATGATAATGGCAGACTGAGGAGATTATCCGAGGCAAAATGTTGCAAGTTGTGGTTGAATGCTGTTCTGCTTCTCCTGCTGCAGTGGTCTATAGCACTACATAAATACGCAGTTTCGAGCTGCAATATCTGCAATGCAATTCTGCTGCCTGTCCCTTAGTTCAAATCGAGACCCATTCACCCATCAGTCATGTACTCAGTGACCTACTCTGGTTTCTAATGTGACAATACTTCCATTTTCATACTCGCATTCTGCTGAGAGTCTCTCCCCGGGTCATGCTTCCAACCTGACACATTCTGCAAAGCCAATTAACTGATTTTAATTCAATTGTTTAATTCATCTGAATCGTTTTTCCTTGAGTAGTACCATCAATGTTTACAATGAATGTCTTTCCCTCTGTTTCTCTCTCTGATCAGAGTTCACTAGTGCCAGCCTTATGTAGTTTCAGAGCCAGTGGCATTAGGGAAACTGGTAAAGGAGACCCCAAGTGAAGCCGAGGAGCTGCAGGACAGTGTATAGCCGAAGCAGGGTCTGATTGTGGAGTGAGCGCCTGATCTCGACAAAGAATTTGCCTCTGTGGATGAAGTTTACTCAGAAAGAACAGGGAGATAAGGGCAAGAAGTTATAATTTTATGAGATACGGAATCTGCTCAGTCTCTAAAAGTTGAGAAGTGGGGCACTGGAAAAGCATAACAGATCAAACAGCAATCTGAAGAGCAGGACAATCGACATTTCAGGCATAAACCCATCATCAGGAATATGGCGGGGCTGAAAGATAAATAGGAGGGTAGGAGTTGGGCTGGGGGGAGGGTCACTAGGAGGATGATAGGAAGATGTAGGTGGGAGTGATAGTGATATGTCGGAGGGGAGGGTGGAGTGAATAGGTGGGAAGGAAGATGGACAATTAAGACTGTGCAAGAGGGCAGTGCTAAGTTCAACTGTTGCATCTGGGATGAGGTTGGGGGAGGGGAGATTTCGAAATTGGTGAATTTGATGCTGATGCGGTGTAGTTTGAGGGTTCCAGCTGTCCTACCACCTATCCCCTTCGCTCTCCTCTCCAACCTATCACCATCACACCCCAC
>NW_025210137.1:6949-17275 GCF_004010195.1 Chiloscyllium plagiosum
AAATGTAGAGTCAGTTAAACTATCTGATATAGTTACCGGATATGACAAAAAATATTAGAGAATGTCATGTGAATGAATAATGCTTCAGACACATTTAAGACTCAGGAACAGAGTTGTGGACAGAATAACAAAATGGGCAGTTTATCTGTATGACCTTTAGCAAGTGATTGAAAGCTCACATGTTACAGTTGGCAGTGCATGTTGAACGATTACAAGAAGCAAGCTTGTTAATAAACTTAAAGAAAACAGAATTCACGAAGGCAGAGGGCACGTTCTTGGGACGTGACATTGGACATGGAAGGTTGACCCCATGGAACACAAAGACGAAGGACTCTGAGGAATTTCCATGACCATCCTCGAAGAAAGAGATGCTTCGATTTTTGCAACTGAATGAATTCTATCGGAAGTTTGTTCCAAACTTCAGCAGCGTATTGGCACCACTGATGGATTTATTAAAGAAGAACACAGAATTGTGGTGGACAGAACAATGCCAGGTGGCATTTGAGAATTTTAAAGCAGGATTAATCACTGCACCAGTTTCAGCTACACCAAATATTTTGAAAACATTTTAAAATTGTATTTGATGAGAGTGATATCATGGTCGGAGATGTATTGATACAGAAAGATGATGATGGAATTGAATGGCCAATTGGCTACTTGTCGAAAAAACTCAATATCCACCAGAAAAAGTACAACATCTCCATTAGTGAAAAAGAATGATTAAGTTTCGCACTGGCCTGACAATATTTTAATGTTTATGTGACAAGCATTTTGTCGGAGATGGTTGTGGACAACAAACCTCTCGCATTATTTGGAATATTTAAAGACGAGGATATGAGACTATTTCATGGGCGTCTTATGTTACCGGCTTTAAACTTACAAAATGTACATGCTGTGGGTCCTAAAATATGATAGCAGATGGGTTATCGCAGATTTAAAGAAAAACGTTTAGATAAGATTTGACTTATTCCAGTGTTATATAGGTATGCAGAATTAATATGAATGGTATAACTGAGATTAACACTTTTGTATTTCATAATAATGGGATTAAGAATTAGAGGAAAAGGAATGATGCCATCTTTTCATTCTGATGGTTCATTTTCTTTTCTGAAGGAGGGCGGTGTTATGAAGCCGAAAGCTTGTCTGGTCAGTTTAAGATGGAACGGATTTTGCTGAATAGAAGGTACAGCCACAGATGCCAGCTAAAGGTCAGGCTGTTCCACATGTTACAATTAGCTGGGAAATGGATATCTGAGTTTTGGTTGCTGTCTTGACAGAAATTCAAATGCAACCTAAGAGTTTAAACAACGCTCAGGAAACCAGAAGCCAAAGGAATTTGAATATTATTGTTTGGACACCTGGAAAGCAATCAAATTATGAGAATTATTGCATCATGGGTAGTACATAAAGCCAGCATTTTGAACATTGGAGGAAGAGCCACTGCCATCCAACAGCAGAGTAACTGTTGTAGAGCAGGAAACCTAGCTGGCCATCTCAAACACTCTCTATCAAAGATATATGTTCATGTCACACCTACTTGCAGTAAAAGAAAGCATGACCCAGGGAGAGCAGCAGCTGGAAGAGTGAACTTAGCGGGGAAGACAGAGGCTGTGTGGTCTTGAGATTGTAATGTTTAATATGTGGGCTGTTGGAACAGCATATTTTTACAGAGTTGGAGTCAGATAGTAAGTAGTTAAGAAAAGAGGAGCTTGTATTTGTGAATAATTGTTGTTTAGTGTTCACTATTAAAGTTATGAAACTAACTTGTTAATTTTTGTTTAAATCGCAGAATGTAGGAGATCTGTGTCACCCATATTTTAAAAGATTATGAGGTGAGACGAGCTTTTCTGAGTGTTTGGTTTTAATTAACAGAAGGGTTCGACTCCACCTTGTGAATGTCAATCCAAGCTAAACACATTTCCCTGCAGTTGGCCCATATCCTTCTAGTCCTTTCCCACCCACATATTTATCCAAATGCTTTTTAAATGTTGTTAATGTACCCCCTTCAACCACATCTTCTGGCAGCTCATCCACGTACCATCCCTCTGTGTAAAGAATTGACCACTGAGGTTCCCTTTTATTCCTTCCACTCTAACCTTAAACTGATCCCCTTTAGTCCTCGATTCTCTAAACCTTGGAAAAAGACTGAGAACATTAACCCTATCCATACCCCTCGTGATCTTATACAGCACTATAAGGTCCATCCTCAGTCTCCAACACTCTAAAGAAAAGGTCCGAGCTTGTCCAACCTCTCCCTATAACTCAGACCATTGGGTCCTGGCAACGTCCTTGTAAATTTCTTCTGCACTCTTTCTAATTTCATAACATCCTGCCTAAAACAACGTGTGAAAAACAGAACACAATACTCCAAGTGCTGCCTTCCCAAAGTCCTGTGTGATTGCAATATAAATTCCCAACATCTATACTCAATGCCCTGATTGATGAAGGCCAGTGTGCCAAAAGCCTTCTTCACTGCACTGTCGACCTGTGGCTCCACTCTCAGAGAACCGTGCACCTGAACGCCAGGGTCTTTCTGCCCACTACAACCCTAAAGACCCTCCCATCCACCATGAAACTCTTACCTTGATTTGAGTTTCCAAAATGCAAGACCTCACACAACAATATTAAATTCTATTTGCCAGTTCTTGGCCCATTTCCGCACCTGATTAAGGTCCTGCTGCAATTTTTGTTAAATTTCCTCACTGATCACGATACCACTTATTTTCCTGTCATCTGCAAACTTACTAAGCATGCCTTGTACATTCTCAACCAAACCATAGATACCAAACAGCAATGGACCGATCCTCCAGTCTGACCTTCATCCTTCCACTAAACTCTCTGCTTTCTACCATCAAGCCAACTGTGCATCCAATTGGCCAGTTCCGTCAGCATTCCACGTGATGGAACCTTCCAGTACAGCCTGCCGTGTGGAACCTTATCAAAGACCTTACTGAAATCCATAGAGACGATGTCTACCACTCGGCCCTCATCAACCTTCTTGGTCAATTCATCAAAAAACTCTAACAAATTTGGGAAGATGATCACCCACTCACAAGTCTATGCTCACCGGTCTGAATCAAACCCTGTGTAAGTAATGGGTGCAGTCAATGGTATGCTGTCTTTCATTGTAAGATGATTCGTGTACATAAATAAAGCCATCTTCCTGCTGTTGTAGAGCCTGACTGAGAGACCATTTGGGGCACTCTCTACAGATTTGATCTCCTTTGTAAGGAATGATCTCGTTACCACAGACACGGGTGATGGTAACATGAGGATAGAGTAAAGGAGCTGAGTCTTTAATCTGTAGAGCTGTGAGAGATGAAGAAATGGTGACGCTGCAACATGAGGAATGGAAGCGATCACTTATTTTCAAAAGAGATGTTGATAGAGTGAGAAATTCCATATTTAACCCAGGATTGATTGGTTTGATTTATTGCTACGTATACCTCGGTAGAGGGCAACACTTTCTTTAAGAGCAGTGGAGGCAGATCATAGTAAGAATGGACAGGTAGATCATAAGGTAGAAGTAGACTTGGACAGAGTAAGGCATGCAGGTTGCACTGCACAGGACATGCACAAGACAAGATCAACATGAACAAGATCAGCATTATTTGAACATAGAGAGTCCATTATCAGTCTAACGTGGCTTTCCTAATAGTTTATATGCCTTAATTAACTCTCCTCACGTTATTGTGCAGTCGGCGTGTGAACCCGTACTAAACGTCAGGTTGCTCACAATCCCCAACAGCAGCCACAATACCTTTCATCTGAAAAAGGTAGCCATTCCCACCAGCTTCCACCCTACGTAGACAATACCAGGCTGTCTTCTCGGAGATGGAAGATGCGTTCTTGAGACTTCACACAAGACATATGGCTTCCCTCCTCAACACTAGAAAACCACGTTAAAGTCCCACATGTGTATCATAAGCAACGGAGCCAGGAGGAAAAACATGGTGCAGTCTGTCTGTGCAGCCTCTGCTCCACTTGTTCATCATGTTAGAGCATCCATTAGGAGACAATGAGGACTGCCCTTTGTAAGACACTCAAGGGGCTGAATGGCCTCATCCTGTTCCTGTGTAAGGGACCCATGGGACTGAATGGCTTCTTCCTCGTCCGATTGGACAGGGCCAAGGGCCTGATTGGGTGACCCCTGGTTCCTGTTTGACAGCTCGATGTACTGACGAGTGTGATGATGCTGCAGCTTTAAGAGGTTATTTTTGTCCTTGTTACTTTTTAGAAAGGAATTGAATGATCATTTCCAAGCTGATTAGTTAAGGCCACTTGATTAAACAGCTAGGGAGGCCTTGGGTTAATTTTAATGCAGCCTGAATGGCTGTGGCCAGCTCTCACAGATTAGGATCTCTGGGCTTTGGTTTCTCAGTAACATCAGAAACTATTGGGGTCTCAACAGAGTTGGAAGCTTCAGTGAATGTCTCCTGGCTGCTATTCTCTCTATATGCAGTTTTTAATTCCTGGATTGGAGAAATGTTTGTGACATTTTTTGTCTGAAATTTCCTTTCTGCCAGGGACCGTGTTTATGGTATTTTCCTATATTGGAACAGTACATTAGTCATAGCTCCTAGATCTATTATTCTATTAATTGTCCAATAGAATTACATTATTCTAAATTCCTCTTTCTTTGGTTTCATTTTATCTGTCGTGTTTAAATAAATGGTGTTTTGCTTCACAGCGAGTAGTTTGACCAGTCACATTGCATCTGTAAGCTTACGAACGATGGCCCCAAAATACACATCCAAATCCTTGATATAAATGATGAAATGCAATGAACTCAGAACTGATTCTTACAGCACACTGCTGCTCACAAGCCTCCAGTCTGAAAAATATCCCCCTTCTTCAAGCCAGTTGTGACTAGCTTCCTCTGTATCCCATGTGACCGAAACTTCCTCATCTATCTATCAATCGGAATGTTGTGAACACCTTACTGAGGTCCATGTAGACAATGTCTACCAAACTGCCTTCATCAGTCTTCTTTGTCACCTCTTCATAAAACTCAATCAAATTCATGAGACATGATTTCCCATGCAGAAGACCACGTTGACTATCCCGATCAGCCCTTGTCTTCCCAAATGTATGTAAATCCTGTCCCTGAGGATCCCCTCAAACAACTCACCCACCACTGACATCAGGCTCACCGGTCTATAGTTCCCCAGCTTTTTGGGTCATTGTTTCCTTTTCTAGTTCCACTCTTCCACTGCTCACAACAAATGTTAAATGTAACCAGTTTGGTGAGATGGCCGATGATATCGGTCTCACACTGGGTCAGAGTCAGTTTTAGGAACAAGTCAAGCTAGTTTCTTTAATCAGCTGAAATAGCGCGTTTATGATCCAGAGCAATGTAACTCAAACTATGATGGAAAGATGAATAGCAAACAGTTTGTATATTGCAAAGAAAGAATCGATATTTCCCTTTCTAAGAACACTGGCACACACACACACACACACACACACACACACACATACACACACACACACACACGTTCCCCATGGTAGACTAATGGAGAAATTGTAGGCATATGGTGTGCAGGGTGTTCTAGCGAGGTGGATAAAGAACTGGTTGAGAAACAGGAGACAGAGAGTAGTAGTTGAAGGGAGTTTCTCGAGATGGAGAAAGGTGACTCGTCGTATTCCACAAGGGTCAGTGTTGGGGCCACTGTTGTTTGTAATATATATAAATGATCTGGAAGAGGGCACTGTTCGTATGATTAGCAAGTTTGCAAATGACACGAAGATTGGGGGAGTAGCAGAAAGCACAGGGGACTGACAGGGAATACAGGAGGATATCGATCGACTGGAGAGTTGGGCGGAAAAGTGGCAGATGGTTTTTAATCCAGACAAATGTGAGGTGATGCATGTAGGCAAGACTAATTCTAGAGCTAATTATACAATGACTGACACAGCTTTGGGAAACGTTGATGTGCAGAATATTCTGGAAGTGCAGGTCCATTTTACCCAGAAGGTTGCTGCACAGGTGGATAGAGTGGTCAAGAAGGCATATGGTATGCTTGCTTTCATTGGACAGGGTATTGAGTATAAGAGCTGGCAAGTCATGTTAACATTGTACAAGACATTCGTTCGGCCGTATTTAGAATACTGTGTATAGTTCTGATCGCCACATTACCAAAATGATGTGGACACTTTGGAGAGGGTGCAAAGAAGGTTTACGAGGATGTTGCCTGGTATGGAAGGTGCTAGCTATGAAGAAAGGTTGAGTAGGTTACAAAAAAGGAGATTGAGGGCGAACCTAATTGAGCTTTACAAAATCATGAAGGGTATACACAGGATGGATGGAGACAAGCTTTTTTCCCAGGGTGAAGGATTCAATAACGAGAGGTCACGCTTTCAAGGTGAGAGGTAGAAAGTTTATGGGAGATACACACGGCAAGTACTTCACACGGAGGTTTGGGCATTTGGAACGCGTTGCCAGCAGAGGTGCTAGAGGCAGGCATGGTAGATTCATTTAAGATGTATCTGGATAAATGCATGAATAGGTGGGGAGCAGAGGGATAGAGATGCTTAGGAATTGACCGACAGTTTTCGACAGTAGGTTTAGATCGGCTCAGGCTTGGAAGATTGAAGGGACTGTTGCTGGGCTGTAAATTTTCTTTGTTCTTTGTACTCACACACATATACACGCACACAGAAACATGCGCGGGCGCACACACACATACACAGATAAACAAAATATCTGCAATTTCAAGTTGAAAGAACTTTGCCCAGCTATTAGTGTAACTCATGACAAAAGTAAAAATTGAGAGATTGTCCAAAATGTTATTCTGCTTCTGAAGACATTCTACTCACACAAGCTCCAAGCAATGGGATTTCATCCTGGAACAGTTGGATTTGGCTGAATTCCCTTTGCATTAGGCAGTGAGGAGATTCCAATGAATTCTGGTCAGGGATCGCCCAAAGAGCAGCACGGTGGCTCAGCGGTTAGCACCGCTGCTTCACAGCACCAGGGACTTGGTTTGATTCCAGCCTCGGGCGACTACCTGCGTGGAGTTTGCACATTCTCCCCTGTCTGTGTGAGCTTCTAATGGGTGCTCCAGTTTCCTCCCACAGTTCAATCCTGAGCAGGTTAAGTGGATTGGTCATGCTAAATTGTCCACAGTGTTCAGGGATTTTTAGGTTAGTTAAATTAGTCAGAAGTAAATGTAGGGGAAAGGGTCTTTTAAGGTTACTCTTTGGAAGGTTGGTTTGTACGTGTTGGGCCAAAGGGCCTGTTTCCACAGTGCAGGAATTCTATGAAAACAAGAATGGTAACGATGACTGTAGGGTTTTTTTTAGCTCGCACACATTGCTGTGATGAGGAACAATGAAGGACAGAGAGTGCAATAGGCCGTTGCTTCTCAGGCAGATTACATTTTCTACCTCTCTGAGTTGAATCACACAATCATGTCATCCTCTCCGAAAGTGGATCGTGTGAGGTCTCCTTGTACATTGTCCAAACTATGTCTCCATCACATTCCCTGCTCCATGTAGGTGCATCATTGCTGCTGTCATACACAGAGCCATATCCTGAGCAGAAAATGGCTTCGGTCGATTTGAGGACAGGTTTATATCTCCCTGCGTCATTAAAAAATAAAATGTTTAATGTATTCAGAGTACCTGTGTTAGCATGAATGCATTTTTTTTAACAAATGCAGAAATTGATGGAAAAGCTCGGCAGGTCTGTCAGCATCCAGATTCCTTTTACATGTTGTAGTTGTACCAGCCTCCACCACTTCCTCTGGCAGCTCATTCTATGCGCACACCACCCTCTGCATGAAAAGGTCCCCCGAGACCTCAACAAAACATTTCCCCTCTCACTTTCAACCAATGCCCTCTAGTTTTGGACGCCCCTAACCTGGGGGAAAGTCCTGACGACTCACTCTATCCATGACCATTCTGAGTTTATAAACCTCTACTGCTGCGAAATGTGACTCCAATCAACACGAATAGCTGTGTTTTCAGTCATCTTGAGCCTACATTCTGAAATTCAATACTGACACCTCTTCCTTCTCCATTAATTCACAATTCTAAATCTATTTCAATCAGTTTGTTCTGATGTATTATGAGACACTTCTGTGGGATTTACACCTAGACATTTGTGCCTGGAGGTGGTTTTGCTCATCAGCCTGTTCTGACATGCTGGGACATACCTCTGCAACAGGCGGTACTTGACCCAAAGTGGATCGTGTGAGGTCTCCTTGTACATTGTCCAAACTATGTCTCCATCACATTCCCTGCTCCATGTAGGTGCATCATTGCTGCTGTCATACACAGAGCCATATCCTGAGCAGAAAATGGCCTCGGTCGATTTGAGGACAGGTTTATATCTCCCTGCGTCATTAAAAAATAAATGTTTAATGTATTCAGAGTAGCTGTGTTAAAATGAATGCATTTTTTTAACAAATGCAGAAATTGCTGGAAAAGCTCGGCAGGTCAGTCAGCATCCAGATTCCTTTTACATGTTGTAGTTGTACCAGCCTCCACCACTTCCTCTGGCAGCTCATTCCATGGGCACACCACCCTCTGCATGAAAAGGTCCCCCTGAGACCTCAACAAAACATTTCCCCTCTCACTTTCAACCAATGCCCTCTAGTTTTGGACGGCCCAAACCTGGGGGAAAGTCCTGACGACTCACTCTATCCATGACCATTCTGATTTTATAAACCTCTACTGCTGCGAAATGTGACTCCAATCAACACGAATAGCTGTGTTTTCAGTCATCTTGGGCCTACATTCTGAAATTCAATACTGACACCTCTTCCTTCTCCATTAATTCACAATTCTAAAACTATTTCAATTAGTTTGTTCTGATGTATTATGAGACACTTCTGTGGGATTTACACCTAGACATTTGTGCCTGGAGGTGGTTTTGCTCATCAGCCTGTTCTGACATGCTGGGACATACCTCTGCAACAGGCGGTATTTGAATCCAGACCTTCTAGTCCAGAACTATGAACACTACCACACCAATTAAGGAATTAGAATCAAATCCAGAGTACTAGCTCAGAGGCAGGGACACTACCCACTACACTACCATTCCCTGATTTTGGGTCATATTTTAAGTGTCAGCTTTCAGCTCGGTGTGGATTTATTATAATCAGGTTACCATTACTGAATTACACAAAACACTTTGTATTGTTAAACAAATGCAAGATATTTGTCTCAACTGTAGGATGTTGAGTGCATGTGCTGTGCCATCAAAATTAACTATGAACGTCTTTAATTGCTATTATCTGTAGTCTGCACAATTAGGGAAAGAAATCCAGCAGACACACTCTGCACAATAAAGGGTATCGAATAGATATTTATTACTGATCACCAGAGACGGAGAAAGACAATAATTTCGGGCCACAAAACACCGATCAGAATTAACCAACTCTCACGTGTGTCTGCCCTCTGCCTAAAAGCATGAAATGATATCTGGCCGCTGATTACATTCCATCCTCACCTCCCCTCCACCCGACTGCGTCTGCAATCTGTCCCTTCTCCCCCTAACCACATAAGGCAAACCAAGCTCAGGGTCTTTGTGAAAATCAAGGCCGGAGTGTGCAGGCCTTCTGGAGATGGGAAGGGAATTTTAAAATTAAACGGTGAAGGTGAGCAGGTGGTAATAGGGTAGGAACAGGTCCAGTCAAGGATAGTCGTGGGAAGTTGCGTGTGGAGGCTGAAGAGATTGGGGAGACACTGAATGAATACTTTTCGTCAGTATTCACACAGGAACAGGACATTGTTGCCGATGTGAAGACTGAAACACAATTAATTAGAATGCATGGCTTTGAGGTATGTCGGGAAGAGGTGTTGGAAATCCTGAAAAGGGTGAAAATAGGTAAGTCCCTGGGCCTGATTGCATTTATCCTAGGATTCTCTGGGAAGCAAGGGAGGAGATTGCAGAGCTATTGACCTTGATTTTTATGTCCTCGTTGTCTACAGGAATAGTGCCAGATGACTGGAGGATTGCAAATGTGGTTCTCTTGTTCAAGAAGGGGAGTAGGGGTAACCCTAGTAACTATAGGCCGGTGAGTCTCACTTCTGTTGTGTGCAAAGTCTTCGAGAGAATTGTAAGGGACAGTATTTATGAACAACTGGATAGGAATAATGTGATCAAGGAGAGTCAGCATGGTTTTGTGAAGGGCAGGTCGTGCCTCACAAACCTTATTGAATTATTTGAGAAGGAGATTAAGGAGGTGGACGAGGGTAAAGCGGTAGATGTAGTGTGTATGGATTTTAGTAAGGCGTTTGATAAGGTTCCCCATGGTAGTCTACTGCAAAAAATACCGAGGTATGGCATTGAGGGTGAGTTGGAGGTTTGGATTAGGA
>NW_025210137.1:17378-18499 GCF_004010195.1 Chiloscyllium plagiosum
GAGGCACTTGGGGCTGTTTTCATTGGAGGAAAGAATGTTTAGTGGTGATAGAGGTGTACAAGATGATTAGGGGTTTAGATAGGGTTGACCATGAGAACATTTTTCCACGTATGGAGTCAGCTATTACGAGGGGGCATAGCTTTAAATAAAGGGGTGGTAGGTATAGGACAGATGTTAGGGGTAGATTCTTTAATCAGCTAGTCGTGAGTTCATGGAATGCCCTGCCAGTAGCAGTGGTGGACTCTCCCTCTTTATGGGCATTTAAACTGGCATTGGATAGGCAAATTGATGATAGTGGGCTCGTGTAGGTTAGGTGGGCTTGGATCGGCGAAACATCGAGGGCCAAAGGGCCTGCACTGCGCTGTTATTTTCTATGTTCTATGTTCTATGTTCAATCACTCACTGGGCTGAGGAGTGGCAGATGGAGTTGAGTTTGGATTAATGCGAGGTATTAGAATTGGTAAATCAAAAAAGAGCAGGACCTATACAATTAACAGTAGGGCCTTTGGCAGTGCTGTATAACAGAGACCTAGGCTGTCAGGTATAATTCTTTAAAATTTGCATCTCATATCGATAGTGTGGTTAAGAAGGTGTTTAACACACTTGTGTTCAATGGTCAGACCTTTGAGTATCGGAATTTGGACGTCATGTTGAGGTTGTACAGGACATTGGTGAGGACCCTTCTGGAATACTGTGTCCAGACTGGTCATCCTGCCCGCTCATTGCATAGTCACACCACCCTCTGGGTGAAAAAGCTGCCCCTCAGGTCACTTTTAAATGTTCCCCTCTCACCTTAAGTCTGTGCCCTCCAGTTTAGGTTCCCCCCCCCCCCCTCAGAAAAGTACTTGACTGTTCACTTTGATATTATTGACCTTGACATTATTACGCTGAAGGGCATTGATAGAGATTAACCTAGATGTTGCTGGGAATGGAGGGATTGAGCTATAAGGAGAGGCTGGATAGGATCGGACTTCTTTCACTGGAGAGTATGAGATTAAGGGGTAACTTTACAGAGGTTTATAAAATCATGAGGCGTTCAGATAAGCTGGAGAGCTGTCGTCTTTTCCCTTGAGTTGGGGATTCAAGACTGGGGGTAGTTTGATGTGTGCAGAAAAAGATTT
>NW_025210138.1:0-4582 GCF_004010195.1 Chiloscyllium plagiosum
AGCAACCCTCCGTGAAACTCAACAAAAATGACACTTTCACAAAAAGGGCTGACACGGTGGCTCAGTGGTTAGCACTGCTGCCTCATGGGACCCGGGTTCAATTCTAGCCTCGGACGACTGTCTGTGTGGAGTTTGCACATTCTCCCCCGTGTCTGTGTCGGTTTCCTCTGGGTGCTCCGGTTTCCTCCCATGGTCCAAAGGTGTGCAGGTTAGGGTGGATTGGCCATGCTAAATTACCCATAGTGTCCAGGCTAGGTGGGTTAGCCATAGCAAATGCAGGGATGGGGCATTGGGTGTGTATTTGATGGGCCGAGTAGCCAGCATCCACACTGTAGGGATTCTATGAAAAAGACATGGATTCAACTAAGTGTTTTTAGTGAAGATCTGAGTGATGAGTTCTCAAATGCAGGAGGGTTCATCATTTTACTTTGTGGGAGACAGAGGTAAATGATCCGAAGAGCAGTAACAAATACCTTAGCAGCAGACATTTTGAATTGCAAAAATATTGGGAAAATTCCTACAAAAAGGATACAGTGGCAATAGCCGTTGAGCGTCACATCAATAGTAAGGCATCATGGGAAAATCTACAGTAGACAGAACACGGAAATGAGAAAAGACTGAGCACCACTTCAGATGCTGGGAGAGCAGAGAAATCTCCAAATTAAAACGGGTGGGTAAGCAGCAGTCAGCTCCCAGACTGATTTCAAAAGAAAGGAGCGCATGCAAAGAAGCTTCCAGAAATACTGGAAAAGGAAGGCTGGAACTTGAAGGTGCTTTGGAAAAGCCCAGAGGTGGCCATCAGTGCTGCCTCTCAATTGATTTCATCCACACAGGCCTCAAGGTTTTGGGGTGACAGCGACTTCGGGAAGTAGAGGTGGAATATTGTGGTTCTACACTGGCTGGCCATTGGACAGCACGGGGTTAGATACAGAGTATATCTCCCTCTACACTGTCCCCCATCAAACACTCCCAGCACAGGGACAGCATGGGGTTAGATACAGAGTATTCCAGAAATACTGGAAAAGGAAGGCTGGAACTTGAAGGTGCTTTGGAAAAGCCCAGAGGTGGCCATCAGTGCTGCCTCTCAATTGATTTCATCCACACAGGCCTCAAGGTTTCGGGGTGACTTCGGGAAGTAGAGGTGGAGTATTGTGGTTCTACACTGGCTGGCCATTGGACAGCACGGGGTTAGATACAGAGTATAGCTCCCTCTACACTGTCCCCCATCAAACACTCCCAGCACAGGGACAGCACGGGGTTAGATACAGAGTATAGCTCCCTCTACACTGTCCCCATCAAACACTCCCAGGACAGGGACAGCACAGGGTTAGATACAGAGTATATCTCCCTCTACACTGTCCCCCATCAAACACTCTCAGGACAGGGACAGCACAGGGTTAGATACAGAGTAAAGCTCCCTCTACACTGTCCCCATCAAACACTCTCAGGACAGGGACAGCACAGGGGTAGATACAGAGTAAAGGTCCCTCTACACTGTCCCCCATCAAACACTCCCAGCACAGGGACAGCACGGGGTTAGATACAGAGTAAAGGTCCCTCTACACTGTCCTCCATCAAACACTCCCAAGACAGGGACAGCACAGGGTTAGATACAGAGTAAAGCTTCCTCTACACTGGCCCCCGTCAAACACTCCCAGGGACAGAGACAGCACAGGGTTAGATACAGAGTAAAGCTGCCTCTACATCGACCCCATCAAACATTCCCAGCGACAGGGACAGCACAGGGTTAGATACAGAGTAGAGCCCCCTCTACACTGTTCTCATCAAACACTCCCAGGACAGGGACAGCATGGGGTTAGATACAGAGTAAAGCTCCCTCTACACTGTCCCCATCAAACACTCCCAGGACAGAGACAGCACGGGGTTAGATACAGAGTAAAGCTTCCTTTATACTGTCCCCCATCAATCACTCCCAGGACAGTGACAGCACAGGGTTAGATACAGAGTAAGGCTCTCTCTACACCATCCCCCATCAAACACTCCCAGGACAGGGACAGCACAGTGTTAGATACAGAGTAAAGCTCTCTTTACACTGTCTCCCCATCAAACACTCCCAGGACAGGGACAGTACGGGGTTAGGGACAAAGTAAAGCTCCCTCTACACTGTGTCCCCATCAAACACTCCCAGGACAGGGACAGTATGGGGTTAGATACAGAGTAAAGCTTACTCTACACTGTCCCCCATCAAACACTCCCAGGGACAGGAACAGCATGGGGTTAGATACAGAGTAAAGCTCACTCTACACTGTCCCCCGTCAAACACACCCTGGACAGGAACAGCATGGGGTTAGATACAGAGTAAAGTTCCCTCTACACTGTATCTAACCCTGTGCTGTCCCTGTCCTGGGAGTGTTTGATGAGGGACAGTGTAGAGTAAGCTTTACTCTGTATCTAACCCCATGCTGTCCCTGTCCAGGGTGTGTTTGATGGGGGACAGTGTAGAGTGAGCAGTGTAAAGCTCCCTCTGCACTGTCCCCCATCAAACACTTTCAGAACAGGGACAGCACGGGGTTAGATACAGAGTAAAGCTCCCTCTACACTGTCCCCATCAAACACTCCCAGGGCAGGGACAGCATGGGGTTAGATACAGAATAAAGCTTCTCTGCACTGTCCCCATTAAACACACCCAGGACAGGAACAGCACGGGGTTAGATACAGAGTAAAGCTCACTCTACACTGTCCCCCATCAAACACACCCTGGACAGGAACAGCACAGGGTTAGATACAGAGTAAAGCTCCCTCTACACTGTCTCCATCAAACACACCCTGGACAGGGACAGCACGGGGTTAGATACAGATATAAAGCTCCCTCTACACTGTCCCCCATCAATAATCTAAGGACAGGGACAGCATGGGGTTAGATACAGAGTAAAGTTCCCTCTACACCATCCCCCATCAAACACTCCCAGGACGGGGACAGCATGGGGTTAGATACAGAGTAAAGCTCTCTCTACACCATCCCCCATCAAACACTCCCAGGGACAGGGACAGCACGGGGTTAGATACAGAGTAAAGCTTCCTCTACACTGTACCCCCTTCAAACACTCCCAGGACAGGAACAGTATGGGGTTAGATACAGAGTAAAGCTCCCTCTACACTGTCCCCCCATCAAACACTCCCAGGACAGGGACAGCACGGGGTTAGATACAGAGTAAAGCTCTCTCTACACTGTCCCCCCATCAAACACTCCCAGGACAGGGACAGCACAGGGTTAGATACAGAGTAAAGTTCCCTCTACACCGTCCACCATCAATCACTCCCAGGACAGGTACAGCTCGGGGTTAGATACAGAGTAAAGCTCTCTCTACACCTTTGACGGTACTCGTAATGAAGATACCTGCCGGACAACGCTTGTGAAAAAATGTTATCATGACAGTCAGCCCTTTCAGTAAAATGAGCTGATAAATGGGCATTGGGAAGGGAAGAGGTATCGGTGAATGAAATGTGTACTGACCCTCTGTTGATGCCAGTCCACGGGGCAGTGTGTTGGAGTGGCACTGGCCTGGGTCTGGGACTTGGCTCTGGAGTTGCTGCACGCCACTGAACCCTGGCTGAGTGCCTCTGGCCTGGTTCGGGGGAGGAGCCATGCTGAGGAGGGAGACATCCGAGAAAACGGGACACTCGGAGCGAGCAGGTCTGAATGAGAAAGAACAGCAGTTATAACCAGCGGCAAACCCATTCACAACGCAAAACCAAAAAGCTGCATGTCCTCGCCGTGTTGGCCATCGCTCGCATATTCTCAGCGTGTTGGCCATCGCTCGCATGTTCTCAGCGTGTTGGCCATCACTCGCATGTTCTCAGCGTGTTGGCCATCGCTCGCATGTTCTCAGCGTGTTGGCCATCGTTCACATGTTCTCGACATGTTGGCCATCGCTCGCATGTTCTCAGTGTGTTGGCCATCGTTCACATGTTCTCAGCATGTTGGCCATCGCTCGCATGTTCTCAGCGTGTTGGCCATCGTTCACATGTTCTCAGCATGTTGGGCATCGCTCGCATGTTCTCAGCATGTTGGCCATTGTTCACATGTTCTCAGCATGTTGGCCATCGCTCGCATGTTCTCAGCGTGTTGGCCATTGCTCGCATGTCCTCGCCGTGTTGGCAATCGCTCGCATGTTCTCAGCGTGTTGGCCATCGCTCACATGTTCTCAGTGTGCTGGCCATTGCTTGCATGTTCTCAACGTGTTGGCCATTGCTCACATGTTATCAGCGTGTTGGCCATCGCTCACATGTTCTCAGCATGTTGACCATCGGTCGCATGTTCTCAGCGTGTTGGCCATCACTTACATGTTCTCAGTGTGTTGGCCATCGTTCCCTCTGAGCAGACACACTTGCGCAGTCAATTTGCGCGCTTTGCAGTCAAGGCCAGCTGCTCTTACGTCTGCATTTCCGTAGCGCCCAAGCTTCCCCTTTTGCTTTGCGGCTGCCTGACATGCACCTTGCGCTAAGTGTCCACAGGCAGAGGAGGTGTGGGTTTGGCAGAATGCCTCTGGAGAGGGGCAGAGGGAAAGAGGGCTGAGGGAGAGGGTGGAGGGAGAGGGACTGAGGGAGAGAGATGGAGGGA
>NW_025210138.1:5739-7199 GCF_004010195.1 Chiloscyllium plagiosum
GAGGGGAATTACTGAGAGGGGCAGCAAGGTCGAGGGGGGGAGGGAGAGGGACTGAGGGAGAGGGCAGAGGACAGAGAGGGGAGGAAAGAGAAGGAAGGGGAAAGCAGGAGATGGGGGCGGTGGGTTGGGGATATTTAGTAATAACACTGAGAGAATGCACTAACATCCTGTTGAGTTGGATGACAGAGATTGGGAGTTGATACAAGAGCCTGTGGGAGCTCCTGAGAGTCAGGCTTGAGTAGTTCTTCAGTAAGGTGGAAATACAGAGTGGGAGCAGTGTAACAGAGCAAGCAGAACATGAGCTTCAGGCACACAGCTGATGGTAGGCATGATCCCTGAGGGTAAAGCAACCTCCAGTTGTAGCCATGGTGTCAAGGAAGCAATCGGGGCACAGCTCAAACCTGAAAGCGGAGGAGGAGAGCTCACCAGAGAGAACAATTCATGGCCACCCGGCCGGATGTGTGTGCACACTTTGGCACGGCATGCGAACAAGCAGCTGGACTCGGAGGGAATGCTGCACTCCCAGGCCAACAGGGAATAACACCATAACTTGATGGCCAGATACATTGTGTGTGTATGAATCTACACTGAGTCTGTGTTTATCTACATGATGGCTCAGTGGTTAGCACTGCTGCCTCACAGCGCCAGGGACACAGGTTCGATTCCAGCGTCAGGTGGCTGTCTGGGTGGGAGTTTACACATTCTCCCCGTGTCTGTGTGGGTTCCCTCTGGGCGCTCCCACAGTCCAAACAGGTGCACATAAAGGAGGATTGGCCATGCTAAATGGTCCCATAGTGCCCAGGCATGTGCGGGTTAGGGTGGATTGGCCGTACTAAATTACCTATAGTGCCCAGGACTGTAGAGGTTAGGGTGGATTGGCCATGCTAACTTACCCTGAGTGTCCAAGGATGGTGCAGGTTAGGGTGGATTGGCCATGCTAAATTGTCCCATAGTGCCCAGGGATTTGCAGGTTAGGGTGGATTGGCCATGCTAAATTGTCCCATAGTGCCCAGGGATGTGCAGGTTAGGGTGGTTTGGCTATGCTAAATTGTCCCATAGTGCCCAGGGATGTGCAGGTTAGGGTGGTTTGGCTATGCTAAATTGTCCCATAGTGCCCAGGGATGTGCAGGTTAGGGTGGTTTGGCTATGCTAAATTGTCCCATAGTGCCCAGGGATGTGCAGGTTAGGGTGGTTTGGCTATGCTAAATTGTCCCATAGTGCCCAGGGATGTGCAGGTTAGGGTGGTTTGGCTATGCTAAATTGTCCCATAGTGCCCAGGGATGTGCAGGTTAGGGTGGTTTGGCTATGCTAAATTGTCCCATAGTGCCCAGGGATGTGCAGGTTAGGGTGGTTTGGCTATGCTAAATTGTCCCATAGTGCCCAGGGATATGCAGGTTAGGGTGGATTGGCCGTGCTAAGTTGTCTCATAGCGCCCAGGCATGTGCAGGTTAGGGTGGATT
>NW_025210138.1:8248-12515 GCF_004010195.1 Chiloscyllium plagiosum
AGGTTAGGGTGGATTGGCCATGCTATATTGTCCCATAGTGCCCAGGGATGTGCAGTTTAGGGGTGATTGGCCACACTAAATTGTCCCATCGTGTCCAGGGATGTGTAGGTTAGGGTGGATTGGCCATGCTATATTGTCCCATAGTGCCCAGGGATGTGCAGTTTAGGGGTGATTGGCCACACTAAATTGTCCCATCGTGTCCAGGGATGTGTAGGTTAGGGTGGATTGGCCATGCTATATTGTCCCATAGTGCCCAGGGATGTGCAGATTAGGGTGGATTGGCCATGCTATATTGTCCCATAGTGCCCAGGGATGCGTAGGTTAGGGTGGATTGGCCGCGCTAAATTGTCCCATGGTGCCCAGGGATTTGTAGCTGAGGGTGGATTGGCCATGTGAAATAGTTCCATAGTGTCCAGGGATGTGCAGGTTAGGGTGGATTGGCCATGCTAAATTACCCATTGTGTCCAGGGATGGTGCAGGTTAGGGTGGATTGACCATGCTCAATTGTCCCATCGTGCCCAGGGATGTGCAGGTTAGGGTGGACTGGCCATGCTATGTTACCCATAGTGCCCAGGGATGTGCAGGTTAGGGTGGATTGGCCGTGCTAAATTGTCCCATAGTGTTCAGGGATGTGCAGGTTAGAATGGATTGGGCGTGCTAAATTGTCCCATAGTGCCCACGGATGTGCAACTTAGGGTGGACTGGCTGTGCTAAAATGTCCCATAGTGCCCAGGGATGTGCAGGTTAGGGTGGATTGGCCGTGCTAAATTGTCCCATAGTGCCCAGGGATGTATAGGTTAGGGTGGATTGGCCATACTAAATTGTCCCATAGTGTCCTGGGATGTGTAGGTTAGGGCGGATTGGCCGTGCTAAATTGTCCCATGGTGCCCAGGGATTTGTAGCTGAGGGTGGATTGGCCATGCTAAATTGTCCCATAGTACCCAGGGATGTGCAGTTTAGGGGTGATTGGCCACACTAAATTGTCCCATCGTGTCCAGGGATGTGTAGGTTAGGGTGGATTGGCCATGCTATATTGTCCCATAGTGCCCAGGGATGTGCAGGTTAGGGTGGATTGGCCGTGCTAAATTGTCCCATGGTGCCCAGGGATGTATAGGTTAGGGTGGATTGGCCATACTAAATTGTCCCATAGTGTCCTGGGATGTGCAGGTTAGTGCGGATTGGCCATGCTAAATTGTCCCATGGTGCCCAGGGATGTATAGGTTAGGGTGGATTGGCCATACTAAATTGTCCCATAGTGTCCTGGGATGTGTAGGTTAGGGCGGATTGGCCGTGCTAAATTGTCCCATGGTGCCCAGGGATGTATAGGTTAGGGTGGATTGGCCATACTAAATTGTCCCATAGTGTCCTGGGATGTGTAGGTTAGGGCGGATTGGCCGTGCTAAATTGTCCCATGGTGCCCAGGGATGTATAGGTTAGGGTGGATTGGCCATACTAAATTGTCCCATAGTGTCCTGGGATGTGTAGGTTAGGGCGGATTGGCCGTGCTAAATTGTCCCATGGTGCCCAGGGATGTATAGGTTAGGGTGGATTGGCCATACTAAATTGTCCCATAGTGTCCTGGGATGTGTAGGTTAGGGCGGATTGGCCGTGCTAAATTGTCCCATGGTGCCCAGGGATTTGTAGCTGAGGGTGGATTGGCCATGCTAAATTGTCCCATAGTACCCAGGGATGTGCAGTTTAGGGGTGATTGGCCACACTAAATTGTCCCATCGTGTCCAGGGATGTGTAGGTTAGGGTGGATTGGCCATGCTAAATTGTCCCATAGTACCCAGGGATGTGCAGTTTAGGGGTGATTGGCCACACTAAATTGTCCCATCGTGTCCAGGGATGTGTAGGTTAGGGTGGATTGGCCATGCTAAATTGTCACATAGTGTCCAGGGATGTGCAGGTTAGGGTGGATTGGCCGTGGGAAATTGTCCCATAGTGTCCAGGGATGTGCAGGTTAGGGTGGGTTAGTGATTGGAAATTTAGTGTTACAGGGGTTGTGTCTGGGCGGATGCTCTGTGGAGAGTCGGTGTGGACCCGATGGGCCAAATGGCCTGTTTCCATCCTGTGGTGATTCTGTGATTCCATGTATGTGCACACAGGTATAATGCCTGTGTACATCTACACTGTGTCTGCACAGTTACCTACATGTGCACACATCCACCAAATCAATTCATGCTCCTGTATTGCATATCATGCCCATACATTGTGTGCACATTCACTGGAGAAACAGGTTTGTTTTCCATGTGTGCATTGACATTGGATGCATGTGTAAGCGGTGTCCACACACTATATACATCACATATGTACATGGGCACATATTAATTCTGTTCATGTGTGCAGACATATTGTGTGTAGGCACTGACATTGTGTGTTGTTTTTATTTCTTCATGGGATGTGTCACTGGCTGGGCCCAGATTTATTGCCCGTCCCTAGTTGCCCCCCTCGAGAAGGTGGGAGTGAGCTGCCATCTTGAACCGCTGCAGTCCATGTGCTGTGGGTTGACCCACAATGCCCTGAGGGAGGGAATTCCAGGATTCTGTCCCAGTGACTCTGAAGGAACGGCGATATATTTCCAAGTCAGGATGGTGAGGGGCTCGGAGGGGAACTTGCAGGGGGTGGTGTTCCCATGTACCTGCTGCCCTTGTCCTTCTAGATGGAAGTGGCCGTGGGTTTGGAAGGTGCTGTCTGAGGATCTTTGGTGAATTCCTGCAGTGCATCTTGTAGATGGTACAATTTAGCATGGCCAATCCACCCTAACCTGCACATCCCTGGACACTATGGGACAATTTAGTTAGCATGGCCAATCCACCCTAACCTGCACATCCCTGGACACTATGGGACAATTTAGCATGGCAAAACCACCCTAACCTGCTGCTACTGAGCGTCGGTGGGGGGAGGGAGTGGATGTTTGTGGATGTGGGGCCAATCAAGCGGCTGCTTTGTCCTGGATGGTGTTGAGCTTCTTGAGTGTTGTTGGAGCTGCCCCCATCCAGGGGCAAGTGGGGAGTATTCCCTCACCCTCCTGACTTGTGCCTTGGAGATGGTGGGACAGGCTTTGGGGAGTCAGGAGGGGAGTTGCTTGACACAATATTCTGAGAGTCTGACCTGTTCCTGTAGCCACTGCATTTATATGGCTCATCCAGTTGAGTTTCTAGTCAATGGTAACCCCCAGATGTTGATAGTGGGGGTTTCAGTGACAGTAACACCATTGAAAGTCAAGGGGTAGTGAGTAAATTGTCTCTTATTGAAGATGGTCATAGCCTGGCATTTGTGTGGCGTGAATGTTACTTGCCACTTGTCAAGCCTGGATATTGTTCAGGTCTTGCTGCATTTGGACCTGAACTGCTTCAGTATCTGAGGAGTCACGAATGGTGCTGGACATTGTGCAATTGTTGGCGAATATCCCCATTCCTGACCTTATGGTGGAGGGAAGGTCATTGATGAAGCAGCTGAAGATGGTTGGGTCCAGGACACTACCCTGAGGAACTCCTGCAGAGATGTCCTGGAGCTGAGAATACTAACAACCAACAACCACAAGCATCTTCCTTCGTGTCAGGTATGACTCCAACCAGCGGAGAGTTTGATGCCACACTCGGTTGAATGCAGCCTTGATATCATGGGGAGAGGTACGGGGGGGAGAGGTACGGGGGGAGAGGGTCATGGGGAGAGGGACATTGGGAGAGGGTCATGGGGGCGGGGAGAGGGTGCCAAGGTTGGATTGAGGGTGACACATTGAGACCAGCGAGGCCCCCAGTGGGCCACCTCCAGAACTGCAACTCCTCCAGGACACAGCCTTCAGGAGAGGAGAGTTGAGGGAGGCCCCTCCACTGTGGTGAAGCCCCTCCATCTCTCCTCCATTCCAAACGGGCCGGCCTTTGCCAGCCAGTGCTCCTTGGCGACTTACCCGTGCATGGTGTGTGGGACACTGGCACTGTCGAGATGGTGGCTGCTGTGGCACAGCGAGTCCGCGGGCATTAAGGGTCGGGAGGTGGAGCCGTGCTGCTGGGAATCTGAGGAGGAGGCAGAAGAACAGAGAAGACAAGGCTGTTAGGGAGGGATAGGATGGATGGGGCGTTCCCAGACTGAGACCCCGATCCAGCACGACCTTCCTGAGCAGCAGAGCAGGGCCAAATGGCCGACTCCTGCTCAGGCGTCCTCTGTTGCTATGGAAACTGCGCAGCCCAGTGCTGCTGAAGCACAGCTTGACCAAAGGATGGCCTCATCTGCTTTATGCCCCGTCCCTCGTTCACCCCCCCCC
>NW_025210138.1:15312-18511 GCF_004010195.1 Chiloscyllium plagiosum
GGGTCATAGGGAGAGGGTCACGGGGAGAGGGTCCTGGGGAGAAGGTCGGGGTGAGAGGATCGGGGGGAGAGGGTCATGGGGAGAGGGTCATGAGGAGAGGGTCAGGGGGAGAGGGTCATGGGGAGAGGGTCATTGGGAGAGGGTCATGGGGGCGGGGAGAGGGTGCCAAGGTTGGATTGAGGGTGACACATTGAGACCAGCGAGGCCCCCAGTGGGCCACCTCCAGAACTGCAACTCCTCCAGGACACAGCCTTCAGGAGAGGAGAGTTGAGGGAGGCCCCTCCACTGTGGTGAAGCCCCTCCATCTCTCCTCCATTCCAAACGGGCCGGCCTTTGCCAGCCAGTGCTCCTTGGCGACTTACCCGTGCATGGTGTGTGGGACACTGGCACTGTCGAGATGGTGGCTGCTGTGGCACAGCGAGTCCGCGGGCATTAAGGGTCGGGAGGTGGAGCCGTGCTGCTGGGAATCTGAGGAGGAGGCAGAAGAACAGAGAAGACAAGGCTGTTAGGGAGGGATAGGATGGATGGGGCGTTCCCAGACTGAGACCCCGATCCAGCACGACCTTCCTGAGCAGCAGAGCAGGGCCAAATGGCCGACTCCTGCTCAGGCGTCCTCTGTTGCTATGGAAACTGCGCAGCCCAGTGCTGCTGAAGCACAGCTTGACCAAAGGATGGCCTCATCTGCTTTATGCCCCGTCCCTCGTTCACCCCCCCCCTCCCCCCTTGAGAAGGGGTCACAGGTTGAAAAGGGACTGAGTTTGTTGAACGTGGAACAGCAGGACGCTGCGAATTGCTGCGTGACCCCCGACCCCTCCTTTCGGATACAGGAAGGGGAAAGATGAAGAGAAATACCAACTCAAGGCCCCCTCGTGAATTGGCGCTGAGTTGCAGAGAACAGGAAGCTTCAGGCTGTCCTTGCTGCTGAGCTAACGTGGCTGTGTGCCCAGTGGGGCCGACAGTTCTGTGGACTTTCCCCACAACTTCAGGGGAGTAAGTGATCCGGGGGTTACATTTGTGTTTGCGCTTTAATAAAATGCACTTAGCGCCTTTAACGGCCTCAGGATATCCCTCAGGGCTTGACAGCAAATGACTGACCCAGCACTGCAGTAATGTAGGGAACACAGGGGTCCAGTTATGTGCAGTGACCTCCCACAAACAGCAATGCCATAATGACCAGATCGTGGAAGGTATGTTGTCTGTGCAGCGGACACTGGCTGCAATGTGAAACACAACACAGTGACTTTCACTGCTCTTTGACAGCACACTGCTGTCTTCAATCATGCAGGGTGAGTTTAGCAACCAGCTGACAGACTGACACTCCCTCAGCACTGACCCTCCGACAGTGCGGCACTCCCTCAGCACTGACCCTCCGACAGTGCGGCACTCCCTCAGCACTGACCCTCCGACAGTGCGACACTCCCTCAGTACTGACCCTCCGACAGTGCGGCACTCCCTCAGTACTGATCCTCCGACACTGCGGCACTCCCTCAGTACTGACCCTCCGACAGTGCGGCACTCCCTCAGCACTGACCCTTCGACAGTGCGGCACTCCATCAGTACTGACCCTCCGACAGTGCCCACTCCCTCAGCACTGACCCTCCGACAGTGCGGCACTCCCTCAGCACTGATCCTCCGACAGTGCGGCACTCCATCAGTACTGACCCTCCGACAGTGCCCACTCCCTCAGCACTGACCCTCCGACAGTACGGCACTCCCTCAGCACTGACCCTCTGACAGTGCGGCACTCCCTCAGCACTGACCCTCCAACAGTGCGGCACTCCCTCAGCACTGACCCTCCAACGGTGCGGCACTCCCTCAGTATTGAGTCTCTGAGAGTGTAGTGCAGATTTGCTTTCCCAAAATGCAGCACCTCGCATTTATCTGAACTAAACTCCATCTGCCACTTCTCAGCCCATTGGCCCATCTGGTCCAGATCCTGTTGTAATCTGAGGTAACCTTCTTTGCTTTCCACTCCGCCTCCAATTTTGGTGTCATCTGCAAACTTACTAACCGTACCTCTTAAGCTCACATCCAAATCATTTATGTAAGTGATGAAACGCAGTGGACCCAGCACCGATCCTTGTGGCACTCCACTGGTCACAGGCCTCCAGTCTGAAAAGCAACCCTCCACCACCACCCTCTAATCGTAGGTTTTAGTTAAAATCCTTCAAATAATCAGAGATATAGATTCTGAAGTGGTTGTACATTCACTTACGTATATAGGGTAAAACAATCACTAAAAGCATTCGAGGAAAAGATTCCAATAACATTATGAGAACACACCAGTCTCAAACAATAAAAGCAACCCCCATATCATTACAGGAAGAATTGGATCACAAGCAGATAAACTAGCAGATGTTAGAAAGTGAGGTGAATTGGAAGATACCCAAGGAGTAAGATGGGGGTATCTAGTAAACACAGTAAGAAAGAAACTGCTCACAACTCGCTAGCGAAAGAATTCTAACATGAGCTGCAACCATATAACTTTATTGAAACTGATATTATGAATGTGATGCCAATTAGTAAAAATTAATATCCTTTTAATGTCCTGTAGTGAGGTTGGTAAAAGGTATAATGGAATTTAAAAGCTAGTATCTAATGAACTGGCAGTTAAGGCAGTGCAGCTGTCAAATGTCTGGGCAGGAATGTACTTGAAAATGGTATTCATTGTGAAAAGCCTCAGGAAGGGAGGGAAGAGAGACTGGGAAGCATCATGAGACCAATGGAGGATCGGGGGTTGATCACAAACCTTTCCATCCATGGCCATGCAGTCATACCATCGCCTTAATGGGAAATGTAGGTAATTCATTAATAATTCTAGAATCCCTACAGTGTGGAAACAGGCCATTTGGCCCAACAGGTCACACTGACCCTCCAAAGAGTAACCCACCCAGACCCATTCCCCTACCCTATAGTTACCTGATGTACCTACCCTACACACTCTGACAAATTCACCCAGATATGGCCAATTCACCCTAAGCTGCACATCTTTGGACTGTGGGAGGAAACTGGAGCATAACCACGCAGACACGGGGAGAATGTGCAAACTTCACACAGACAGGCACCCGAGGCTGGAATCGAACCCAGGTCCCTGGCGCTGTGAGGCTACAGTGCAAACCACTGAGCCACCGTACTGAGCCAATATGATAGGTTTGTCAATCGTAACAGCAGGATGAAACAAATGCCATAAAAATGTATG
>NW_025210139.1:0-3385 GCF_004010195.1 Chiloscyllium plagiosum
TTCAGAAAACAAAACTCCGCTATTCCACCACGTTGCTCTGCCTCGTATGGGCAAAACCAAAAGAATACATGCGACCCATTCACGGTGGATCCTATGCATTTAAATCTCTGGACGACTCTATCATGAGGGGCATTGCTGAAAGTCTCAGTAAAGTCCATGTCGATAATATCCACAGCACTACCATAAACGACAAGTTTCATCACCTCCTCGAAACATTCAATCATGTTAATAAGACATGCTCTTGCCTACGTAAAGGCATTTTAACTGTGTCTAATTAGGCCAGGCGGTTTGAAACATCAAAAGTCTTGTCCATTAGAATACTCTCCAACAGCTTTCCAAATGACAGTGCAATGCTGACTTTTCTTAATTTTTGAAATATCACTGTTTACTTTCTTGAACAGAAGATCAGCAATAAAGGAATAAAGGCTTTATTTTCAACGGAAAGACAGCTATGATCAAAGGATTCCCTAGAGGTATGCAGTGGACAATAGAGTTTATTGATGAAGGCTTTTAGATAACTTTGGCCGATAGAAAATAATTATTCCAGAATGGTTATGGCCTCTCAAGAGTAAGAGTGTTACTTTATATTTTTGTCTAACTACCGCAAGTGGGCGAGGTTCTCAATGAATATTTCCTCCCTGTGTTTATCGTGAAGAAATGCATGAAGACTTGTTTATGACAGGGGTTAAAACACTCTGATCATTCGAAAACTGACACACAGAGACCCTCAACGCTTGCTTCAATGCGTTAAACTTCGAGAGGAAAATAATCATCCCAAAAGTCACCATTTAAAGTAAAAATTAACAATTTTATTCTATACGTCTGAAAGAGAATACTAAAACCAAAAACTATTTACACCATCCTCTTAATTCTATCTTTTAACTATCATGGAACAATACTGGCCCGATAAATTCCCTCTTAAATTTACGTCAAGATCAATTTGAAAACCCGTTATCATCTCCAGATCTCGAACATTCTTTGTGGATTTCTCTGGTATGACATTAGTGTTCTGCTGCATATATTTGTTTTTAGAAGGGAACTTTCAGACAGCTATATAGCGAGCAGTTTGTTTGTTGGTAGTCATTGCTATTCTCTTCCAATCTCTTCAACATGTCCGGTTTTGTTCCCCAAAACATTGGATCAGTTAATTAGTTTGATATCATCCCAAATTGAAAAACTGAAATTCGATTGGTATTTGTTATCTGGGATGCGACTGAAATTAATTGGCCGAGTTTGAATTTGTTAGGTGCATGGCAACACCGTGCAAAGTGTTTGTGGACACCAAATGTTACATATTAAGACCTTCTGTTCATGTGTGCTTTTCTATTTCCGGATTAGCTTCCTGTCTCCTTTAAAAACACAGTACGCATATAGACCTTCAAGATTCCTTCCCCTGAAGAAAGCAAATGGACCAATATAACGAAAAAATGGCTCAATTTCTTATTTGCATTAACAGCATCACCATGACATGTGTATGACTTAAATCTAAGTTCACATTAACTTCTTGCCAGACAAATATATTTCATAATTGAATAGCTACCTACCTTATCTATACTTTATTAGGTAGAATTCATCTATGGCCTTCGTCTTTGCGTTCCGTGTGGTCAACGTTCCAGGACCACTGCTATGTCCCAAGAACGTCACCTCTGCTTTTGTGTCTTCTGTTTTGTTTAATGTTATTGCCAATTTCGTTTAAACTGCACAGTATGATCCTACCAGTGCTTAGGAAACACCAATACATTGTTCAAACAGACTTCACAGTTTGTTAACCACTCGACAACTTTGTTTGTGAGTCATTGAAATTTGGCGGGTGTGTTATTCATTCCAAAGTGCATCACTTTGACTTGTTGCAGTTCATTTGGGTTTGCAGGCCCAGAAATTTCTTTCACTGTCACTGGTAAATGCACTTGTCATAAACACACAGTTTGTCCAACTTGCTGATATAACTGCTTGTCAATTTTTCTCCAGACAGACCTCCAATCTCGATATTGAATATGAGTCCGATTTTGTAACGGTGTGGACTTCCAATAATTCAAGCAAAATCGTTTAATCCAGTCTGGTCTTGAGTCCAATCTGATTGCCTGGATTCTTGTAATCAAATTGCCTCTTGAAATCTGGTAGGTACAACCATTGTGGATAATGAAAACTTTTTTTTTATTTCCAGGCAGGGGTCCATCACATTCATTCATAAACCGTGTGAAATGTTATTTGCATGTGGGCATTGGTATCTAAGAGCATCATTGAACTTTATGCATTCTGGCTCAGTTCAATGCCATCCTCGTTGGTTTTGGTCACCACACCCTTCTTGACTTCGCTGGCTTTGGAAGTGTGAAACTGATTGGGGTGTTGCTTTATCTGAACAGCATTCCCTATATCCACTTCATTTACAATTGTATTCTTCCCATGCATCAGACTCATACATATATCCGCATACTACAGTAACAAACTTTCAACTGTGTTCATTAGTCCTGAGGAAGATAGTGTATTAACCTGTTCCCACCCCTCAAGGCCTTCTTAGTTTGAAAGATATTTTGAGTCACATCAAAATCCACAGCATCTGGATTTGATTCCGCACTCTGCTGAGCAGTAACTTACACCTGTTTCATCAGTTATAACTCTCCAGTGTAATACAGTTTCAACAAGTCAACAACTTTATGAGATCGTTCACCTAACTCAACCTTTTTCTAAATTTATCAGGGGCTACTAAACCTGACTTTAAATTGTGTCCGATCACTGGCAACAGTACTAACATGTCATGACCTAAAGACAACATCCGAGTCTGTGCTTGTATATGGCAACTGCATCATTTTATGCTGTGGTACCTTTTGGAACGTTTTAGCAATGTCACCTGCTCGACATAACCTCTTCCTCTCACCAGATGCAAAACCAAATTGTTAGGTCTCGTGCTTTGGTCTTGCCAAGTTTACTTTAAATAATTTCATGGGTCCTCACCTTCATGTCAGAATATTAACTCGAAGGGAGTAATCTGAGTAGATTCATTTGGTGCATCTGTAATGGGAAACAATACGAATTGGACATCTTCATCCTCATTATTCGGGTAATCCTGACAGTATGCTCTCAACATGGTATTCAAGGTCTCATGCCAGCTTTCTAATGCTCTCTTGGATTAAGTATGATACGTACTTGAATAAAATCCAAATCCATAACTAGCCTTGCAGTAAAATTAGAGCCTTGATTCAAATGAATCTCTCTGGGTAGCACATAACACGTGAATAAAGCGACGATCTCCTCGACCAAACATTTTGCCTTAATTCTCATAATTCAAATGACTCTTGAAGTCTGGTAGACACAGCCATTATGGTTAACGAAAACTGTTTCCCATTTTTATTTCTCGGCAGATGTCCGACACAATCTTTCATAACCC
>NW_025210139.1:3415-7359 GCF_004010195.1 Chiloscyllium plagiosum
CTGAGTCTTTCAAACACCACAGTGAACACATCCATGGGCGACACAGTGGCTCCGTGGTTAGCACTGATGCCACACAGCACCAGGGTCCCAGGTTCGATTCCAACCTATTGTGACAGTCTGTGTGGAGTTTGCACGTTCTCCCAGTGTCAGCGTGGGTTTGCTCCGAGTGCTCCGGTTTCCTTCCACTGTCCAAAGATATGCAGGCCAGGTGAATTGGTCGTGCTAAATTGCCCGATGTGTTAGGTGCATTCGTCAGGGGGACACGGGTTTGCTTGGGTTATTCTTCGGAGGGTCGGTCTGGACTGGTTAAGCCGAAGGGTCTGTTTCCACAATGTAGGGAATCTAGTCTAATCTATCGAGTTCATATTTCTACTTATAATATTTCCGTGGTGTAATACACAGACTACACAATCTACTGCATTTCGCCGATTTCTGTTCTGCACTATGCTGACGTGGTCTCCATTTCCGTCTCAAGCTTTCACCTTTTTGAAAGTTACCCTCAGGTGTATTCTTCTTCTTTTATATCGTGTTTAACATAATGCTTTTGGAAAATTCTGTAATTTCTGATACCCACAGGAACAGTCCACATGAATTTTCAACACCAGCAGCAGAATAATCTCACGTTGAACCTCGTAGATCTTATCTATCTTTAAGTCCGGTATCCATTATTAGAAATGACGGTGTTTACTTCCTTCAAACGCAAAAAATAAGTCACACCTAATTCCATTTTAATGCTTCTGAAAGCTGTTTATGCGTTTCTGGTATCAATTCATAAGCGCTTAAAATAGCCTGTTTGACCTCTTTGTAATCTCTTGCCCTCTCATCTGACATAGCGGCAAAGACCTCACTCGTCCAACCTCCCATTTTCGTCTAAAGTACCATTATCCATAAATACAGGGACCACGCCAACAGGCTCACCAATTTTTCAAATGAGTTGAAGAAGGTTTTCGATATTTCTCTCATGAAAATGTGGCTGAGATTTGAAATATTTGTCTATAATGCTAACATCTCATCTAATCTCCATCCTGTTAACTTGACTCTGATGACGAAGTTCCAAATTCGCAACTTCGAATTCTCACTCTTATTGCTCAGTGAAAAGTTTCTCTCACTTTCTCTCACCCTTTGTTTTATCTGTCTTTCTCTCTACATTTCTTCTGTCCTTATCTCTCCCTTTATTCTCTCTTTGTTTTGTCATCTAACAGACTTTTCCTGAATTGTAATTTAAATCTTTTTTCAAGGTCACTGCACATGTCTGTTTCACTGACACCTAAGTTTTTGAGTAGAGTCATAGAGATGTACAGTATGGAAACAGACCCTTCGGTCCAACCTGTCCATGACGACCAGATATCCCAACCCAACCTCGACCCACCTGCCAGCACCCGGCCCATATCCCTGCAAACCCTTCCTGTTCATATATCCATCCAATGCCTCTTTAATTTTGCAATTGTACCAGCCTCCACCGCATCCTCTGGAAGCTCATTCCATACATGTACCACCCACTGCGTGAAAGGTTGACCCTTAGGTTTCTTTTACATCTTTCCCCTCTCACCCTAAACCTATGCCCTCTAGTTATGGACTCCCCCACCCCAGGGAAAATACATTGTCTATTTATCATATCCATGCCCCTCATGATTTTGTAAACTTCCATAAGGTTACCCCTCAGCCTCCAAAGCTCCAGGGAAAGCAGCCCCAGCCTGTTCAGCCTCTCCCTGTAGCTCAGATCCTCCAACCCTGGCAACATCCTTGTTAATATTTTCTGAAACCTTTCAAGGTTTTAACATCTTTCCGATAGGAAGGAGACCAGAACTGCACGCAATATTCCAACAGTGGCCGACCTGATGTCCTGTACAGCCGTAACATGACCTCCCAACTCCTGTACTCAAAGCTCTGACCAAAAAAAGGAAAGTATGCCAAACGCCTTCTTCACCATCCTATTTACCTGCACTCCACTTTCAAGAAGCTGTGAACCTGCACTCCAAGGTCTCTTTGTTCAGCAACGCTCCCTAGGATGTGAACATTAAGTGTTTCTGTCCTGCTAAGATTTGCTTTCCCAAAGTGCAGCACCTCGCGTTTATCTGAATTAAATTCCATCTACCACTTCTCACCCCATTAGCCTATCTGGTCCATGTCCTGTTGTAATGTGAGGTACGCCTCTTCTCTGTCCATTACACCACCAACCTTGGTGTCATCTGCAAGCTTACGAACTGTACGTCTTATGCTCGCATCCAAACCATTTATGTAAATGGCCAAATGTAGAGGGCCTTGCACCAATCCTTGTGGCACTCCACTGGCCACAGGCCTCCAGTCTGAAAAACAACCTTCCACCACCACCCTCTGTCTTCTACACTTTGAGCCAGTTCTGTATGGAAATGGTTAGTTCTCCATGTATTCCATGAGATCTAAGCTTGCTAATCAGTCTCCCGTGGGGAACCTTGTCGAACGCCTCACTGAAGTCCATTTGGATCACATCTACTGCTCTACCCTCATCAATCTTCTTTGTTCCTTCAAAAAACTCAACCAAGTTTGTGGGACATGATTTCCCACGCACAAAGCCATGTTGACGATCCCTAATCAGTGCTTGACTGTCCAAATACATGTGCATCCTGTCACTCAGGATTCCCTCCAACAACCTGCCCACCACCGAGGTCAGGCTCACCGTTCTCTAGTTCCCTGGCTTGTTTTACCGCCATTCTTAAACTTTGGCACCACGTTTGCCAACCTCCTGTCTTCCGGCACCTCACCTGTGACTATCAATGATAAAAGTATCTCAGCAAGAGGCCCAGCAATCACTTCCTCAGCTTTCCACAGAGCTATGTCCTCGGGATTTATCCACGTTTATCCGTTTGAAGACATCCAGCTGTTCCTCCTCTGTAATCTGGACACTATGCAAGATGTAACCATCTATTTTCCTACAGTCTATATCTTCCATATTTCTTTCCACAGTAAATACTGATGTAAAATATTCATTTTGTATCTCCCCCATTTTCTGTGGTTCGACACAAAGGCCGCCTTGCTGATTTTTGAGGGTCCCTATTCTCTCCCTTTTACCCTTTTGTCCTTAATATATCTGTAAAAATTCTTTGGATTCTCCATAATTCTATTTGCCAAAGCTATCTCATTGGGGAGAAATTGAGGTCTGCAGATGCTGGAGATCAGAGCTGAAAATGTGTTGCTAGAAAAGCGCAGCAGGTCAGGCAGCATCCAGGGAACAGGAGAATCGACGTTTCGGGTATAAGCCCTTCTTCAGGAAGATGGGCTGATGCCCGAAACGTCGATTCTCCTGTTCCCTGGATGCTGCCTGACCTGCTGCGCAAAGATATCTCATTGTCGTTTTGCCCTCCTGAGTAATTCCCTGACAATTTCAGCTTTTTTGACCTTGGTTAAACAAAATTATAACCACTGTTTGTAATTCAAACAGTACTTTATTTTTACCTTTTCTTTCCAAACACTCTTTGCAAACTTGGAATCATATTCAAACCCCAGATAGTTTTTACCAATTTTAACAGACATTACTCTCACTTTTAATTTAACCAACCATAAGTAACTAAATTTAAACAAATTATCCCGACTATGTTTTATTTAATGATCCAGGACACTAACCGGCAAATGCTTTAATCTACTGTTATTTTCTCGATCCACACATCTATTGTAACCTGTCCAAATCTCAGAGTGGATCTGCCTAATCGTATCGAAATCACAGGCGAGAACCTCCACACTATAAAACACACTGCCAATTTTCAAAAAAGACACACAGAGAATCTCACCTGACACCATAATCTGTTAAATTTGAAGAGAAAAAGTATCATCCAAGACGGCACAACTTAAGTAAAAATAACTTTTATTTTCTGTAAACCCAAAAGAGAATATTAAAACCAACAACTCTTCGCAACCCCTTCCTCCTCAAAATATCTTTTACTTCATACTCTACAACACTGGACTGAAAA
>NW_025210139.1:7906-10696 GCF_004010195.1 Chiloscyllium plagiosum
CCAGGTCTCTGGCGCTGTGAGGCAGCAGTGCGAACCACTGTGCCGCCCTAATTTGTGAGGTGAATTTGTACTTGCAGAATTATATTTTACTTTGCTCAAAAACAGCACGAATCAATGTAAGATTCTGTGAATCCAATTTGAAGATGCGATTCAGTCTGAACATTGGGACTCAGGTATCCTCACACAGGCACCACAAACCTCCAATGCATTATCGGCGCTGCCATAGCACATGTTGTTACAGTTCACTTGAGAATGCAACTTTAAAACATCTTCTGCGATTTTCATATGAAAGAACTGAAAGCAACATTGGCATTCTAAAAGATAAGAGAGTCAACAAATAGTCCCTTTTTTTCAATATATCATTTCAGTTACATCACTCTTAAACGTTGTTATTATTCGATGTCTTAAGATCTTATAATGCACAACAACCCGTTGAAGGAGCAGCGCTCCGAAATCTAGTACTTCCAATTCAACCTGTTGGTCAATAACCTGGAGTCGTATGATTTTTAAAATTAACACTGTTATCAGATGATCAGATCAATATGGCAAAGATGCAAAATTCGGACTCGTGTCCACAGAATTTCACATGTGACATGTTTCAGTGGAGAGTTAAAGATCTCCTAGACTTTCGTTCTTTTTATGAAGTTTCAATATTTATTCCTCTGATGTTTGAGGACTTGGTTTTACAGTGGAGGAACAGGGAGCTGATTTTTTTTTTTGTTCATGGCCCATGTTCAATGAAATTGAGCTGAGTGTGCAGTTGTTTTAATAATCGGGAGAGATATTTCCTGAATAAGATTACAACGAGTGGTAACACATGATTTTCTGGAAAGGAGGTGGATTGCAGACTTGCGAGCTGACAACGATACTTAACACATCGATAGGTAGAAATCTTCATGCCTCTGAGTTGCTGTAAGGGCTATCGATTGGAAAAATACATTATATTTTCCTTTCTGATGTTCAGACTACAATCGCTCCTGCAAATGTAAACTGCCGATGTATGGACGCCAATTATTTTTTCATCTACAAAAGAATCTCTGTTTTTTGTAATGAACAGTGCATTCGTGGCATTTGGCAAATATGTTTGAGCAGCAACCCACGCATAAAACGATGAGCAAAAATTTTAAAAAATGAATCTCTCTGATCTTCGAATTTATCTGGCGTGTTATAAGTTCAAATTAATAAACCCACTACGGTTACCAGAAGGACAGAGCATGAGTGTCAATCCATCAAAGAGTCATAGTCTATAAATAGCATGACACACATCTTTGACTCAACATGGCCATGCCGAGTAGATATCCTAAACTAATCTCCTCCAATTTGCCAGAATTTGGCCATATCTCCGTTAGCGCTTCCTATTCATGAAAATCATCCAGGTGATTTTCAGATATTGGAATTTTATCTGCATCCAGTACTTCCGCAGGCAGTTCATTCTGTTGGTGCATCACCATTTCGGTGAAAACGTTACTTCCTTTCCGTTTAGTTATTTCTCCTCTCACACTAGACGTATGCTGTCAGGTTCTGTACACTCTTACAGTGGAAGAAGACCTGAGTTACTCACCCTTCCCATGATCCTCATGACTTTATAAATCGCTATAAGGTCACCCGTCATCCTATTGTGCTTCAGCGAGCTTGATATATCGAAATTCAGCATTCCAAGCAATATTTTCTGAACTTCCATGTTCAACGGTTTCCTTTCGATTGCAAAGAGATCAGAATCACACACGCTATTTTAATGTGCCCCTAACCAATGTCTTGCACAATGCAACCTCCCAATCTTCAACTGAAAGCCCTGCTAAATAAAAGCAGGGATGCAATTCACCCTCTGTACTATTCTCTCAACCTACGACTGCACTTTCAAAGAACTATGAACCTGCAATTCAGGTCTCTTTTTAAATTAACGTATCCCAGTCCGTACTAGTACAGAGAAAACTGTGGACTGAAGATGCTGAAGATCTGAGTCGAGAGTGTGGTGATGGAAAAGCACATCAGGTCAGGCAGCATCCGATGAGCAGGGAAATCTGGCAAATTCCTTGATCTGGAAGTGTATATGTCTGGGTGATTTGACTTTCCAAAAGCATTAGCATACATGTAATTAAGATACGCTCCATATTACCACTCCTCCACCCAATGGCAAATCTGCCTCAAAGTACTGCTGTAATCAGAGATAAACTTCTTCACTGAAAACAACACCACGTATTTTGGTGTCATCTGCGAAAGTACGAAGCATAGAATAGAAGTCTTGATCAGATTGGTAGGCCAATCGCAAATGGTTTTATAGCTTGTTAACGAAATAAAGATTTTGCGGAATTTAATGAAAGGCAGGACGCTGGGAAGATTGGAGGAATACAGGTATCTTCCTTGTGGCACTCCACTGGCCACAGGCCTCCAGTTGGAAAAGCAACCCTCCACCAACACCCTCTGTCTTCTACTCTTGAGCCAGTTCTGTATCCAAATGGCGAGTTCTCCCTGTTTCCGTGAAATCTAACCACGCTAATCAGTTTCCCATGGGGAACTGAGTCGAATGCCTTACTGAAGTCCACATACATCACATCTACTGCTCTGCCATAATCACTCTTCTTTGTAACGTCTTCTAAAAACTGAATCAATTTTGTGAGACATGATTTCCCACGCACAAATCCACGTTGACTGTCCCTAATCAGTCATTTCCTTTCCAATTACATGTATATCCTGTCCCTCAGGATTCCCTCCAACAGCTTGCCCACCACCGACGTCAGGTTCACTGACGTTTAGATTCCTGGCTTCTCCTTACCACCCTTCTTAAACTTT
>NW_025210139.1:10712-14393 GCF_004010195.1 Chiloscyllium plagiosum
GGCAAATCACCTGTGAGTATTGATGACACAAATATCTCAGCAAGACTCCCAGTCATCACTTCTATAGCTTCCCACAGAGTTCAAAGGTATACCTGATGAGGTCCTGGGAACTTATCCATCTTCATGTGTTTCAAGACATCCAGCATTTCCTCCACTGTAATATGGATATTTACTCAAGGTGTCACCATCTATTTCCCGACATTCTATATTTTCTCTGTCCTTTAAAAACAGTAAACATTTTTTTTGCAAAATACTCGTTTGTATCTATTCCACTTTCAGCGGCTGCACACGAAGACCGCCTTGCTGATTTTGAGGGGACCTATCTCTCCCTAGTTACGCACTTGCTCAGAATGTATTGGTAAAACTCCTTTGGATTCTTCTGAATTCTATTTGCCGAAGCAATCTCATGTCCCATTTTTGCCAGCCTGATTTCCCTCTTAAGTATATTCCTACTGCCTTTATACTCTTCTAAGTATTAATTCGATCTTTCCTGTCTATATCTGACAAATGCTTTCGTCTTTATCTTCAACAAATCCTCAACTTCTTTAGTCATCCAGCATTACGTATATCTAGCAGCCTTTCCTTTCACCCGAAGAGGGATACACAGTCGCTGGATTCTCGTTATCTCATTTCTGAAGGCTTCCCATTTTCCACCGGCCATTTATCAGCGAACATCTGCCCCATTCAGCTTTTGAAAGTTCTTGCTAATACCGACAAATTACCCTTTCTCCAATGTAGAACACTCACTTTTAGATCTGGTCTATCATTTTACTTCACTAATTTAAATTTAATTACATTATGGTCGCTGGCCGCAATGTGCTCCCCCGCTGACACCTCGGTCACCTGCTCTGCCTTAATTCCCAAACGTAGATCAAGTATTGCACGTCTTGCAGTAGGTACATCCACATACTGATACAGAATTTTTTCTTGTACACACCTAACAAATTACTTTCCATGTAAACCTTTATGCAATCCCAGTCAATGTTCGGAAAGTTAAAATAACCCATCATAACCACCCTATTATTCTTACAGAAGCTGAGATCTCCTTACAAGTTTGTTTCTCAATATCCGTCCGAGTATTAGGGGATCTTTAATAGAGATTGTCCCTTTCTTATTCCTCAGTTGCATCCAAATAACTTCACTGGATATATTTCCCAGGAAGATCTTCCCTCACTACAGCTGTAATGCTTTCCCATATCAAAAACGCAACTCCATCTCCTCTCTTGCCTCCCTTTCTGTTCTTCGTGCAGCATTTGTACGTCGGAACATTAGGCAGCCAGTCCTGCCCACACTTGAGCCATATTTCTGAAACTGCTATGATATTCCAGTCACATCTTCCTAACCATGCCTTGACAGTTTGACTCGCTTCCGTTCTTAACTTTACCAGTTTCAGGTTGATCTCTTTCCTCACTATCTTCCTGGGTCGCACCCTCCCACCTTAGTAACTTAAATCCTCCATAGCAGCTCGAGCAAATCACCCTGCCAGTATATTAGTCTCATTCCAATTTATGTGCATTCCACCCTTTTGTACAGGTCACTTCCTCCCCAAAAGAGATTCCAATGATGCAAAAGCGTGAATCCTTCTCCCATACAGCAACTCCTCAGTAAGGAATTCACCTGTTCTATCCGTCTATTCCTGCCCTCACTAGTCCGTGGCACTGGAGTCAACCAGATATTTCTACTCTCGAGATGCTCCTTCTAAACTTTCTGTCTAACTCTCTGTAATCTCCCTTCAGAATCTCAATCTTTTCCCATTCTATTTCCTTTGTTCCACTGTGGACAATGACGTCTTGCTGACCATCCTCCCCTTTGAGAAAGTTCTGCATCCTCTCTGAGACATCCTTGATCCTGGCCCTAGGCATTCCACACACCATTCTGATTTTATGCTTCTGGCAACAGAAATGTCTGTCTGGACCTCGGACTGGAGAATCCCCTAACACAATTGATCTCTTGGAGTCCGACGTGCCCCTCGTTAGAGCCAGTCTCAATACCAGAAACTTGGGTGTTAGTGCTACGTTCCCTTGTGAATTGATCATACCGTACATTTTCCAAATCAGAACTTGCATGAAATGGGGACAGCCACAGAAGATTTCTGCAACAAATGCCTAACTGCCTTAACTTTCCAGGAGTTAATCCATTTATTTGACTATATCTGAGATGTTTCTCCACGTCATATAACTGTCATCTATCACATACTGTTGTTATTGCAAATTCCTCATTGCCTCTCGCTGTCTCTCCAACCGGTCCATTAGGTCTGATAGGATTCACAACCAGCAGCATTTATTGCGGATATAATCCGCAGTAACCTATAAACTCTCTTTAATCTACCAATTCATGTATTGCTGGACATCGAAGTGCGACTGGGAAATTAATAACTGATCTTGGAGAACATACAGAGATGGTCCACCAGGATGTCACCTGGAATGGAGAAATTGAGTTGTTAGTGGAGACGAGATAGATTTGGAAAGTTTTCCATTGTTCGGAGATGACGGAGGTGTGTACAGAATTGAGCTGCATATGTTCGTAAGGCGTTTGTACACAGCGAATATAATGCAGCCATTCTGCTAGAATGAGGAATCAGACATGAGACAGCATAACCTTTGGCAACGGCCCAAAGATTGCGAAGGAATTTGGGTAAAAGAAGCGTTTTCACTCAGCATGTGGTGAAACACTGCCTGGGAAGGTACTGTTGGCCTGAACGTTTCCAAAAATATTTGCATAACTGCATCAAATGTGATAAAGTTCAAGGGTATGAGCGCCATTGTGCTCAATGTTTAGCACAGTTACCTCAAAGCATTGGCGAGTTAGATTGAATTCCAGCCTCGGGCAAATCATTTTTATGGAGATTGCACATTTTCCCGGCATCTGCGTGGGATTCCTCCCAAAATTCCTTTTACGTCCAACTTCGCAAATGTGTGCAGGTTAGGTGGATTCGCCATGCTGAATTGTCCATAATATCCAGAAGAGTGTGGGTTAAGTTGATTACCAAAGAAACCTGCAGGAGCATTGCGTGAGTGTTCGGAGACTGTGTGGACCTGTGGCAGATTTAGCACACTTTCAATGGTCGATATGTCGGTATAAAAATTAATATTTTCTGCACCGAGTGAATTTATGAATTTACGAATGCGTCTTGTATTCACATTCAAATCTTTAGAGAAACGATAAAACATAGTGGACCCCGCACAAGTTGATGTAGCACATCGCTGCTCAAGGTCCTGAATCCTGAAATAACAACCGCCAACCACTGTCCTTTCTTTCTGTATTCAAACCAATTTTGCATCCAATTGGTTACCTCCCCTTCGATCATTTGGGATTCAAACATATTAACAGATCTAGCATATGTAACTTTGTAGAACGCCTTGCTGAGGTCCAAAGAAACAACGTCTACCACTCTGCCTTCATCAATCTTCATTGTCAGCTCTTCAAAAATCTTCAGTGCAGAAGTGAGACATAACTTCCCAACCACAAAGCCTTATTGACAGTATCGAACCTGTCCTTGCTATTCCAACTGAATTGATTTGCTGTCCCTCAGTATCCCCTCCGACAATCCATCCACCATTAACGTCAGGCTCAAAGGTTTAGAATTTTCCAGCTTTTTCTTGCAACAGTTCTAAAAAAAGAAGGCACAGCATTACGTGTACTCTATTCTTCCAGCACCCCACATGGAACTTCGATAATGCG
>NW_025210139.1:15291-18513 GCF_004010195.1 Chiloscyllium plagiosum
CATATAACTGTCATCTATCACATACTGTTGTAGTTGCAAATTCCTCATTGCCTCTAACTGTCTCTCCAACTTGTCCATTAGATATGATAGGATTCACAACCAACAGCATTTATTGCTGATAGAATCAGCAGTAACCTACAAACTCTCTTTAATCTACCAATTCATGTATTGCTGGACATCGAAGTGCGACTGGGAAATTAATAACTGATCTTGGAGGACATAAAGAGATGGTCCACCAGGATGTTACCTGGAATGGAGAAATTGAGTTGTTATTGGAGACGAGATAGATTTGGAAAGTTTTCCATTGTTCGGAGATGACGGAGGTGTGTACACGATTGAGCTGTATATATTCCTAAGGCGTTTGGACACAGCGAATATAATGCAGCCATTTTGCTGGAATGAGGAATCAGACATGAGACAGCATAAGCTTCCGCAACGGCCCAAAGATTGCGATGGAATTTGGGTAAAAGAAGCGTTTTCACTCAGCATGTGGTGAAAAACTGCCTGGGAAGGTACTGTTGGCCTGAACATTTACAAAAAATATTTGCATAACTGTATCAAATATGATAAAGTTCAAGGGTATGAGCGGCATTGTGCTCAATGTTTAGCACAGTTACCTCAGAGCATTGGCGAGTTAGATTGAATTCCAGCCTCGGGCAAATCATTTTATGGAGATTGAACATTTTCCCGGCATCTGCGTGGGGTTCCTCCCAAAATTCCTTTTACGTCCAACTTCACAAATGTGTACAGGTTAGGTGTATTCGCCATGCTGAATTGTCTACAATATCCAGAAGAGTGTCGGTTAAGTTGATTACCATAGAAACCTGCAGGAGAATTGCGTGAGTGTTCGGAGACTGTGTGGACCTGTGGCAGATTTAGCACACTTTCAATGGTCGATATGTCGGTATAAAAATCAATATTTTCTGCACCGAATGAATTTATGAATTTACGAATGCGTCTTGTAATCACATTCAAACCATTAAAGAAATGATAAAACATAGTGGACCCGGCACAAGTTGATGTAGCACATCGCTGCTCAAGGTCCTGAATCCTGAAATAACAACCGTCAACCACTGTCCTTTCTTTCTGTATTCAAACCAATTTTGCACCCAATTGCTTACCTCCCCTTCGACCATTTGGGATGCAAACATATTAACATATCTAGCATATGTAACATTGTAGAACGCCTTGCTGAGGTCCAAAGAAACAATGTCTACCACTCTGCCTTCATCAATCTTCATTGTCAACTCTTCAAAAATCTTCAGTGCAGAAGTGAGACATGACTTCCCAACCACAAAGCCTTATTGACAGTATCTAACCTGTCCTTGCTATTCCAACTGAATTGATTTGCTGTCCCTCAGTATCCCCTCCGACAATCCATCCACCATTAACGTCAGGCTCAAAGTTTTAGAATTTTCCAGTTTTTTCTTGCAACATTCCTAAAAAAAGAAGGCACAGCATTACGTGCACTCTGTTCTTCCAGCACCCCACATGGAACTTCGATAATGCGAATATTTTAGCAATGGATACAACAATCTTTTCCTGAGCTGCCCACAAGCGTCTGGGTTACAACTAATCAAGACCCGAAGATGCATCTACTTTTCTGCCCTTAAGGTCTCCAGGACTTCCTCCTCAGGAATGTGGACGCTTTTCGAGACATCACTGTTAATTTAACAAAGTTCACTAACTTACATTTCGTACTTCACAGTAAATAATGCAGTAATATAGTTGTACAATGTGCAGAATTTGTTTCCTGCGGTTTAACAAATAGACGGCTTTATTGGTCCTTAAGGGGCTTATTGTGCCCCTGTCTCGTCTCTCGCCCTAATGTATTTGCACGGTCTCTTTGGAATCTCCATCCCAGTCTTTGCCTTCGTTGTCCTGGTTTAACCAGCCTGATTTCCCTCTGAACCCAATGCCAGAAATTCCGGTAAAAAAAACAAACAAACGAGGAGCTCCTACAATCAGAATTTAGGGAATTGTGAACCAAGCTAAAAAGTAAGACCTCCAAAATAATAATCTGATGATTGCCAACAGTGCCCGGTGCTAAACAGAATAGGAGTGAAGGACATGCAGGATGAATGTGTGGTTTGAGGGATGGTGCAAGACAGCGGGCTTCCGTTTGTTGGGACATTCTCATCGATTCTGGGACAGGTGGGATGATTACTAATTAGACGGTCTACATCTGGGCCGGACTGTAATCAATGCTTGTGTGAACGCTGTTGGAGAGGAGTTAAACTAATGTGGCAGGGGACTGGGGATTAAAGAGGGATTCGTCGACAGTAACAGAGCGGTAACTAAACTAGAACTAGATAATGATGTCAGTAGGTCGACAGCAGATGAAAAGCGCAAAAGGGACTGGTCGTCTGAGGTGCATTTGTTTTAATACTGAAAGTGTAATTGGTAGGCAGTTTTTCTTAGGGCTTGGAATGACACCTGAGATTATGATGTCATTGACATTATTGAGACTTGTTTGGCGGAAGCACATGACTTGCAATTAAATATCCCGGAATCTCGATGCTTCAGTGGGGATAGAGCGGGAGCTAAAATAGGTAGACGACTTGCATTACTTGCCAAAGAGGATACCACAGCCATACTGAAGGAGGTCACGATGAATGACTCAAAGAATGATGGAATATGGGAGGGCTCAGAGATGGGGAGGATGCGGAATAAATGTTGGAACTTTCCTACAGGCCTCTCAACAGCGAGCGGGAGATAGTAGTATAAATATGTCAACATATATGTAAAAATGCAGGAGAAAAAAGTGTAGTGCAGATGCAATATTTTATTTTTCCCAGTATTGACTTGGATTCTGTCCATCTTGGCGGTGTAGAAGGAGGTAAATATATTTAGCAGAATCCAGGAAGACTTTCTCGAGCATTTTGTAAGTAGTCCGACATAGGAAGGGACCATTCTGGACGTGATGTTGGGGAATGAGCTCGGAAAATTTGGTTGAAGTTTCAAATGGCGATTACTTTGGGAATAGTATTCACAATTCCGTAAAATTTAGAATCATCATGGACAATGAAGACTATGGCCCGAAAGGAAGATTGCTACATTGGGGGAAGGTCAACTATATCTAAATTCGGCAGGAGCTGGGTAAAGTATATTGGGAACAGGTGTTTGAAGATAAATCCACGTTTGATATGAAGGAGTCTTTTAAAGAGTATTTAACTGGAGTGCAGAGGGATTTTTCTATTGAAAATGAGGGATGGAAATATC
>NW_025210140.1:0-3018 GCF_004010195.1 Chiloscyllium plagiosum
CTTACTTCAATGAAATATCTTCTCTCGGTAACTGCTCCTTTCCCTCTCCAAGGCTTAAGTAAATGTGAGGCAGTTGTGATCACTGTCACCAAAGTGTTCTCCCACTGTGAGAGCTGACACCTATCCTGGCTCATTGCCAATCACCAAATCCAAATGGCCTTTCCCCTCCTCGGTCTGTCTACATACTGAGTAAGGAAACCCTCATGAACACACCTGACAAAAACGGTTCCATCCAAACCATCTGTACTAAGGAAGTTCCAGTCGATATTGGGAAAGTTGAAATCACTCATCACAACAACCCTGCTACATCTGCATTTTCCCAAACTCTGCCCACCTATGAGTTCTGCCTGCTATTAGGGGACTGTAGAAAAAACGCCAAGACTGTTCCCTTGCTGTTCCTACCTTCCACCCATACTGACTCAGTAGATAAACCTTCCTCAACAACCTTCGTTTCTGTAGCTGTGATGCACTCTCTGATTAGCAATGCTACACGCACTCCTCTTTTTCCACCCTCCCTGTTCTTTTTAAACGTTCCAAACCCTGGAACATCAAGCAACCATTCCTGACTCTGTGAAACTCACCTCTCCGTTATGGCCACAACATCATATTCCCAAGTACTGATCGATGGTTTAAGTTTTTTACTCTTATTTCTGACACTCTTTGCGTTAAACGGACCCACTTTAACTGATCCCTTTGTTCCATCGCGTGAGAAACCTTCCTGATAGATTCACTACATCCTGTCACAGCACCCGCCGGAACTGCCCCCTTCTCAGATATGCGGCTCTGATTCCCACCCCCCCCCGCCCCTCCAGCCGCCGCCAAACTAGTTTAAATCCTCCCGAACCACAGGAGAAAATCCCCCACAAAGGACATTTGTGCCCCTCAGGTGCAACCCATCCTTCATGTACAGATCCCCCCTTCCCCAGAAGGTATCCCAACAGTCTATGTGTTTGAAGCCTTCCCTCCTGCACCAGCCTCGCAGCCAAGTGTTTCGCAGCATTCTCTGATGGTCCCTTACCTCTTTATCTCATGGCTCCGGTAGCAATCACGAGATAACTACTCTACTCGTCCTGCTCTTGAGCTTCCAACCTTACTCTCTATTGTCACTTTTCAGATCCTCAATCCCTTTTCTGGCTATATTATTGTTGCCAATATGTACCACGATTTCTGGCTGCTCACCCTCCTGTTCAGAATCCTGAAAACCTGATCGTCAACATCCCAGACCCTGGCACCGCATGGGCAGTAAAGTCTTTATACCATTGCATAATTCTATTTGATAAGCTTCAGAACGTTTTTATTCGTTTTCGACCGGGCCCTTACCTCGGAGCCTTTGGATGGAGGAGGTGGGGTAGCCATGTAAAAATGGGATTGTGCCAACCTCGGTACTGTTCACCATAAGTAGCTTTGTGATCACGATTCTGCCTTTTGTCCCCATCACATGCATGGATTTGGCCCAATATGTATAAACTTATTAGAAGAGTTATTGTTATAGGAGGTCTCAAAACATAATTTTGAATTTGGTCAAATTTACATTATACCATATGAAATGCATAGAATGAGCCATAAAGAAAACTTATGGTATATAGGTAAACTTAGAGAAAGAACAAACAACATTACAGAATTGGTTGAAGTGGCGATTAATGAAAAGGAAGTTTAGCTGAGAATACTGAACTGATACATTTCTCTTGGTGATGCTTGTGACCTTGTCTTTCTTTGGTGAACTTGGTGATCAAGCACTATTCGAGGCATCAGGACTATACGTGGAGAAGTAAGTAAACTCTCATGGATCTTTCGATAAGAGTTAAGAATGTGTGACAATCCTGAAATGCCGATGCAAATGTGCAGAAAAGATTGTTACCACAGAAATAACAAACATTTGTGAATGCTGTAAAAAGGTGTTGTGCTGAAGAACGGGCCTTAGACATGTATACTTACTTAACAAATGGATTCGTGTGGTTTGAGAGGGCGCAAGACCACATTTTAAATAATAAGACATTGACATATAATCCATAGAGAAACTGACTTTATAGTGAGCTGTTGTGGTAGGGAGAAAACAAAAATGGTACTCCTGTTGCTTCCCAGAACCGTCTGGCCTTTGACTATTTGCGAAGGTTACTGGTGGCCACTGTGTTGTTATTGGCCTGGGTGTTGCACCGAAATTCCAGACACTTAAGACAATATAACTAACCTAGCCAATCATGTACGCCTTTGGATTGAAACGATCCAGCCAGATTGAAATCGATCTCACGATTATAAACTACTGGGATGGCAAGGTTGGCTACCAGGTGGCTCATGGGGCTCGTATCTTTCACATGCATTGGGTGTCCTCATGGTGATTGCACTTGCATGCTGTTATTATGGCTGCCTTTATTTCAGGCTGCAAAGTTTTGACGAGGAGAGTACAGAGGAAACTCGATTATCTGAATGCCAATTATCCAAAAATCAGATTATCTGAAGGACATCACGAGGTCCCAATGAAAACATTACATCAAAGGTGTGTTTCCAACAGTGATAGCGTCTTCCTTTTTACATTGATTAAACAGGCACCATCTCCAAATTATTGACTACCCGCCCTCTCTCACTCTCCCCACACGTTCTCTGGAGTTCTGCGCAGGGGTTTAAGCTAAACATGCCTTCCCCACATAATCTCCCCAACATTGTCCTGAATCGGGCAAAGGTGGAACCTGTCAAAAAGTTGCAGTAAAACGTTATGTGTGTGCGTGTGTGTGTGTGTGTGTGCGCCTGTGTATGTCTCTATGTGTGTGTGTGTATGTGTAGGGGGCGCGGCTGCATGTGTGTGTGCATGCGCACTGTTCAGAGACTTATGCCACAAAGGTAACTGCAGCAGTCTTGTTGTTGGAGTCCAGTTCAGCTGCCCCGGAGAGGCGGCGGGTGAGTACGGGGTTGGGGGGGTGGGTGGTGGCGGGTGTGGACGGTGTTAGACGGACTTGGGGTGGGAGGTTGATGGGGGCGGTGTTGAGGGCGGGAATGGTGTTGAACGGGGTTGGGGGCAGGGTG
>NW_025210140.1:3685-10633 GCF_004010195.1 Chiloscyllium plagiosum
ATTAACTGAATAATCCATTATCCGAACGAAAAAGTTCCTGCCCATCTCGTTCGAATAATCGAAGTTCCTCTGTAATGCCAGATGCCAATGTTCATACTGAAAAGATTGTTGAACGCCCCCCTGATGAGGGACAATGAGGCACATTAAATCTGTCTGTATGTGATCGAGAGTCAATGGATGACCATGGCCTCTGAACATAATGGTGGAACTGAAGCAGAGCAAGCGAGGATTTTTGATTAAATTTGAAAAGCATGCTGGGATAGTTGACTAATTTTACGAAAGTGCTGACCAGCCTGACTTTGCAGGAGCAGGCGAGATAACCGCTTTACCATTACTCCAGGAGCAAGCAAGATAATCTTTCTACCCTATCACAGGCTCAATTATGAGGAATTTCAACCACTGATATACTGTCAGAAGACATACTTCTTGGCTTATCACCATGGATCGTTGTGTTAATATCTGTAACTGTGTACCACGATGTGGTTGAAACATAAAAGTGCTGTTGATCTCTGTAAATGGGGAGTCAGCACGTCCAAGACTGGTGTTCAGGGTGACTGTATGGCTCTAAACAGCTTTTGACAACTAAATTTGTGTCTGATTCACTGCTAAGTCGTTTTGATATTACTGTAACTTTAACACTGTGTAAAATAGTGGCCCTTCACTTTTGCTTTGAACTTTACTCTCTCACCTCAAATACATGTCCTGTCGTTTTGCACAATTCCACTGTGGGGAAAAAGATTTTGACCCTATTTGTGTATCTGATAAATATATAGACAGCTATCAAGTCTCACCTCAGCCTCCTCCACGCCATAGAAAACAGCTGGAGTTTCTCTAGTCTCTCCTCAATGTTGTTGCATCCTGGAGGGTGTGTTTTGAGTTTGTGTTTTTTCTTGATAAGAATAAAAGCTTATCTTACCTGCTCCTGCAGTGACGGTCAATAGCTCATCTTGCCTACTCCTGCAATGTCATGCTGGTCAGTAATTTAGTAATTATTATTCAAATATTCCAGCATGCTTTACAAATTTAGTCAATAACCCCAGTAATCTCTGCTTCAACAGAGAGTAGTAGAAATCTGTCAAGCACTGTTGGAGTCAGTGGTGAATGCCATTTAAGAGACTTTGAATTAAGAGCATAAATATTCATGAGATGGAGGGATATGGGCCAAGGACAAGTAGAAGGGATTAGTTCAATATGGAGTCATGTTTCGCACAACATGATGGGCCAAAGGGCGTATTCCTGTGCAGCACTGTTCTATATTCTACGTTATCCTCTGCTCTAGATAACAGGTAGCATGCCATGTTTATGTTCCATTTGGAACGCTTGCTACATGGAATGCTCAATAAGGATCAGGAAATATCACTTCTGTCCAATCGCTTATTCTGTTCGATTAATATTCAATAAACGTTATAAATCTCTGGAATAGGCATTAACCTATCTTTATTTTCACCTAATGTGGGCAACACTGTCTACACCAACATTTATTTCTCATTCCTAATTGCTCAAAGGGCAAATAAGAGTCAACAACGTTGTTGTTGACTCTGGATTCACATGTAGACCAGATCAGATAACGACCAAATTTTAGATTCCTATAGGACGTTGGTGAACTTCACAATCGCAAACAGTTTTTTTTAAAAAAATCATCATTTGCTCTTAATTCATATCTTTTATTGAATTGAAATTCCACCACCTGCTTTGGCAGGATTTGAACACAGCTCCCTGGAACATTGCCTGCATCCCTGAATTAATAGCTAGTGATAAGACTTCAAGGGAATTGACTCCTCCACTTTATTGTCCTAATTATAAACATAATTAATATTCTGAATTACTAAAACCGTTCTGGCCGTCTTTATGATTAGAAGTGACACAAACTTAAAATTTGCAGTTTCGAAATCAGTGATGGAGCTGAGAAGTAAATCTGCTCGGAGGCAAAATGGTCGACTCTTGCTCCTCTATTTCATAAGTCCCAGAATTCTGACCCGGCCAAGGCAATTTAAAAAATGCATATTTACATGCCATTTTCGAATTAAAATTAAGATGGCCAATGTGCGAGAAAATCATTGCATCGTGCAAATACTTTCCCCAACAAGAAAGGCGAGAACATGACATGAACATATAACATAGACAATAGAGTGCAGTGCAGACCCTACGGCCCTCAACATTGCGCCGACCTGTGGAACCAACCTTAAAGTGTATCTAGCCTTCAGTATTACATTTTCATTCACATGTTTATCCAATGACCATTTAAGTGCCCCTAATTTTGGTGCATCTATTACTGTTGGAGGCAGTGTGTAAAGTGCCCCTACTACTCTCTGTGTAAGAAGCCACCTCTGATATTTGGCCCATATCTATTACCCCTCAGTTTAAATCTATGTCCCCTCGTGCTAGCCATCACCATCCAAGGAAAAAGACTGTCACTGTCCAGCCTGTCTAACCTTCTGATTGCTTTATATATCTCAATTAAGTCATCTCTTAACATTTTTCTGAAGGACGGCTTCAAGTCCTTCAACATTTCCTTATAAGACCTCCCCTTCATACCATACAACATCCTAATAAATCACTTCTGAACCCTTTCCAAAGCATCCAATTTTTCCTTCAATGCGGTGACCAGAAATGTATGCAATATTCAAATACATCCATACCACAGATTTTTACAGCTGCCACATGACCTTGTGGGTCCGAAACTCCATCCCTCTAGCAATAGAAGCTAACACATGGTATGCCTTCTTAACAACCTTATCAACCTGGGTGGAAACTTTCACGGATTAATGTACGTGGACCCCGAGATCTCCCTTCTCGCCTACACTACCAAGAATCTTACCATTGGCCCAGTACTCTTCCCTCCTATTGCTTCTTTCAAAGTGAATCACCTCACACTTTTCCGCATTAATTTCGATTCGCCACGTCTCAGCCCAGCTCTGCAGCTTATATAAGTCCCTCTGTAACCTGCAACATCCTTCAGCACTGTTCACATCTCCACCGACCTTAATGTCTTCTGCACTTTTACTAACCCATCCTTCTATGCCCTCATCCAGTTCATTTATAAAAATGACAAGCAGCAGTGGACCCAAAGCAAATCCTTGCGGCACACCACTATTACCTGAACTCCAGGATGAACATTTCCCATGATCCACAAACCTCTGTCATCTTTCAGCAAGCCTTTTTATGATCCAAACCGCTAAATCACCCTCAAATCCATGTCTCCGCATTTTGTGCAATAATCTACTGTGCAGAACCATATCAAACGTCTTACTGAACTCCATATACACCACATCAGCCGATTTACCCTCATCTATCTGTTCGGTCACCTTCTCAAAGAACTCAATAAATTTTGTGAGGCATGACCTGCCCTTCACAAAACCGTATAGACTATGCCTATTCGTCTTATTCCTTTCTAGATGAGATATAAATCCTATATCTTGTCATCTTTTCCAACACTTCGCCCACAACCAAAGTAAGGCTCATTGGTCTATAATTTCCAGGGTTGTCTCGAATCACCGTTTTGAACAAGGGGAAAATCTTTGCGATCCTCCTGTCTTCTGGCACTATTCCTGTAGACAATGACGACCTAAAGATCAAAGCCAAAGGTTCTGCAATCTCCTCCCTGGGCTCCCAGGGAACTCTAGGGTAAATCCTACCCGACACAGCCTTTATATCTACTTTCACACCTTCCAGAATTGCTAACACTTCCACCTTGTGAACCGCAATCCTGTCTAGTCTAGTAACCTGCATCTCGGTATTCCTCTCGATAGCACTCTATTTTTCCAGTGTGAATACTGACGAAGTATTCTGGAATTCAGACTGATTTGCTTGCCTAAGAGACAAGCTGTTGAGTAGCCATCATTACTGGCATGACAGCACGATAATTTGAAATTATTCAATAAATAAGTTGAAATTAGAAATTCCCTTAAGGAAATTAGATATGTTTTCTTTGCAAATATAATCAAGCAATGCAAATTACACCATATTATAAATTGGAAGGAAGTTGCAGCAAAACAAAAGCAAACAAATGAACACAAGAACAGCAGTGTCGCTACTTTGATTTCCAAGAGACAGGAGAAGTTCAGTTCTTCTGTGTGTAATTTAAAAAGATGCAACTCATTGAAATAATGTAAGGAAAGTCGCAGCTTCAAGTGCGTTCTTACGTCCCTGAGCAATTTTATTTGGTAATTATGGAATTTAACAATAATCTGCCAAGATCGCCAGGAAGTTTGTTAAATTTCAAATCTAGTATTATTGTTCTGAAACCTAGTTCCTACATTTCATCACGTCAACTTCTTGAATATTTCAATATGCCAGTTCATCCCTGTCATGGTCTATAACAAATTCGTATTTCACATTCTGTATGTAATATTTTAAACCTCGATGTCACATCTGTCATGTATCCCCTTAAATTGATTTATTTCATGTTGAATTGAAAAGGAAATGCTAATTAACTGCAAATCCTGCTGACCCACAACAAATCAGCATCTTCTGTTTTGGCAGCAGGAGCTGAGAGAGCGCGAGCCAGGGACTGCTGGGCAGGTAAATTTGAATATGAAATATTTATCTTGTGAATCAGAGGAGAGAAGGCTAAACAGGAGCAGAATCGGACAGCGCAACTGCTGGGTAAGTGAACAAATATATTCAGGCAATGGCTAAACCGGAAACACTACATGTGCAGTGTCTTCCAACCGTCTACCTTCTCTAACCAAACAATAGACTTTGTATGGAGGGTTGGTAAAGAAAGCGATGTTTTTAATTTTCTTTTGGAAATTTAGAGTGGAGGGGATGGAAGCCAGGGCAGTTACATGTTCCTCTTGCAGGCTGTGGTAGTTAAGGGTCACCAGGCTTGTCCCAGCTGAGTTCAACTGCGAGATTTGCACCCAATTCCAGCACCCCACACACTGTGTTCGGGAACTGTAGCTGGAGTTGGATGAGTTCTAGATCATTTAGGAGGCTGAGGGGTTGATAGGGAGGCATATTAGGAAGGTACTCACACCTATGTTACAGGATAAATATAGCTGGGTGACTGGCAGGAGAGGGAAAGTGAATAGGTAGTCTGTGCAGGGATACTATGTGGCTGTTCCATTTAAAAATAAAAATACCTTTTTGGACACTTTTGAAGGAGGACGACCTCCCAAGGAAAAGCCTCAGCAGTCAGGTATGTAGCATTAAGTCTGATGCTGTGGTTCAGAAGGGAATGGGGGAGAATAAGAGAACGATCATGATAGGAGATTCAACCATGAGAGAAGCTAACAGGAGATTTTCTGATTGTAAATTAGATTTCCGGATGGTATGCTGCCTTCCCGATGCTAGGGTCAGGGATGTCTGGGATCGATTCAATAGGATTCTTAAAGGAGAGGGTGAGCAGCCAGTAGTCATGGTACACATCGGCAGCAATAACATAGTTTGGAGAAGGGCTGAGGATTTGAGAAGTGAATATAGTGAATATAGGTTGGAAGCTAAAAGGCAGTACGTGCAACGTAGTAATTCAGAAGTGCTACCAGTGCCATGGGATAGTGAGGCGAGGAACAAAGTGCATCTGAATACGTGACTCCAGAGCTGGTATAGGAGAGGGGCGTCAGATATGTGGCGTATTGGAATACCTTCTGGTGAAAACGGGACATGTACAAGGAGGACGTTTTGCACCCGAATTGGAGGGATACCACTATCCTGTGCGGGAGGTTTTGCTAGAGCTCTTTGGAAGCGTTTCAACTAATTTGGCGGGGAATGGGAACTGGAACTAGCATGAGAGAATGATGTAGCTGGTGAACAGGCAGATGCAGCGTGCAGAGAGTCTGTGTGGAAGGATAGACGTTTGACAGGGCAATGTTGCAGTCAGTGTGATGGCTTTAAGTATATCCATTTTTACGCAATATGTGTCAAGAATTAATGTTGATGAGCTTTGACCATGGATCAGTACTTGTAGTTACGATATTTTGGCCATTATATAGATTTGGGTCTCACAGGGGAGGGATGGCTGTTGGAGGTGCCGGGGTTTAGATGTTTCAAAAGGAAAAGAGAAGGAGGTGAAACAGGTGGAGGAGTGGTATGCTAATCAGGGATTGCATAACAGCTGCAGAAAGGAAGGTCGTCGAGGAGGTTTTGGATATTGAGTCATGAAGGTGGAAGTCAGAAACCGGAAAAGAGCAGTCATTTTATTGGGAGTTCTCTGTAGATCCCCAATAGAAACAGAGAATCCAAAGAACAGATTGGGGGACAGAGTTCGGAAAGATGCAGAAGTAACAGGGTTGTCATGCCTGACTTAAACTTCCCAAATATTGATTGTAAACTCCTTAGTGCAGATAGTCTGGATGGAGCAGACTTTGTCAGGTATGTCCAGGAAGGATTCCTAACTCTTTCTGTAGTTAAGACGACTACAGGGGAGGCCATATTGGATTTGGGGCTTCGCAACGAATAGGAGCAGACATATGGAAAAGCATTTATCTTGGGGGAGGGAGAATTACCATTCTATTAGTCAAGAACTGTGGAGCGTAAATTGGGAACAGATATTCTCAGGGAAATGCACGACAGAAATGATATTGTTCAGGAAGCACTTGCTGGTCATGCTGATTACGTTTGTCACACTGAGACAAGGAAGGAAGAGTTGGGTGATGAAACCTTGAATTGCAAGAAATGTGGAATGTCTAGTCAAGAGGAAGAAGGAGACTTACTTCGAGTTGAGGAATCAAAGATCAGCAAGGTTTCTAGAGAGTCACAGTGTATAATTCTAGGGGATTCAATCGTAATTGGAACGGACAGGTGTTTCTGTATCCGCAAACGAGATGCCAGGGCGGTCTGTTGCCTCCCACATGCGAGAACTTTGGATCTTGTAGCAGTTAACAGGTATTCTGGAGTGGGAGAACGAACAGCCTGTGGTCATTGCATTCGTCGGCACGAACATAGCAAAAAATAAAAACAAGGCCCTAAAAGCAGAATGTATAGAATTAGAAAGAAAGTTAAAATGTC
>NW_025210140.1:11871-18520 GCF_004010195.1 Chiloscyllium plagiosum
GATGCTGCCTGACCTGCTGCGCTTTTCCAGCAAAACATTTTCAGCAACAAGTACAATAGGCAAGATAGATGAATTGGAGCTTTGGTTAGTATTTTGAACTGTGACATTTTTGCGAAACACACAGATTTGTTTGACAGATGGGCAGGAGTGGCAGTAAATGTCCCAGGATTCAAAAGTTACAAGTCTGAAAGCAAGGGATGCTTAAAGGATGGAATACTTGCATTATTGGTAAAGAAGTATATCACTTCTGTATTGAGGGATAATACGGTAGTGGACTCGTGCCAAGAGGAAATACTGTTAGAAATTTTAAATAGAAAAGATGAATTCACGATGCTGGCCTCTCAACAGCCAGTGAGAGAAAAAGGCGAGAATATGTAGGCAGATTGTGGAAAATGTAAATCAGCTTGTTTACTGTGGTGCATGATTATAACTTAGCGTCTGTTGACTGGGAATTGTTTGTTGCTTGGGGCTTGGATTGGGGACAGTGTGTAAAGACCATTCAGGAGGGTTTCTTGAGACAACGTGTAAAGTGTCCAACAGGGAAGATATTATACTGGACTGGTTTTAAGAAATGTGTCTGGCCAGGTGACTGAAGTTTCAGTGGGGGTTGTGGGATAGCGACAATAATAACGTGAGTTTTAATATACTCATTGATAGGGAGAACAATAGTCCTCGTTTGAAGGTGTTAAATTGCGAGACGGCGAACTACAGCAATATTAGACAGGAACTGGAGAATTTGATTTGAGATGGCTGTTTGGGGGTAAATCCACATTGAATATGTGAGTCTTGCAAACGGCAGTCGGCAAGTCTTCAGGAATGGCATGTTCATGCCCGACATAAGGATAGGAATGGTAAATTACACAAACGTTAGATGACCAGTAATGTTATGACATTGGTCAAAAAGAAAAAGAAAACATATGCAAGGTCCAGGAGGACGGGAAGGGCTGATACTCTTGATATAAATCATGAACCTCTTTTCTCTCACAATCAACGTACAAAAGAACTTAAACAAGGAATTAGAATAGCTAGAAAATTGTTAACAAACAGGATTGAGGAGAATGAAAAGGCTTTTTCTACATGTATCATAAGCAAGAATGTAGTCAGACAAAAAGGTTGGTCCACACGAGGTCAAAGAAATAAATATACGTGTCGAGCTAGAAAAGAAAGGTGATGTCCTATATTGTTTCGGTATTCTCTGAAAAGAAGGAATTGGTAGATGATAATATCAGGGTAAGGAGTGTCGAATTCTTGAGAGAAGTTGCTAATAAACAATAAGAGATGCTGCAGGTTGTAAACAATATAAAAGTAGATAGGTTCCAGAACCCCGACGGTATCTATCGCAGAAAACTGAGGGAAGCAAGAAAACAAATTGTTGATGCAATGACCGATTTCTTTCAATTGCCTTTCACCACAGGTGAGTTCCCAGAGCACTGGACAATGGCAAAATGTTGTGTTAACAACCATTATTATGAAATGTGTCGAGAGGCTGATGATGATGCATAATAAGGCCTTGCTGCCTTCTCACTGGACACCATGCAGTTTGTATATCATTCCAATCGCTCAACAAATGCTTTGGAGAAGGTACAGGAAAGGTTTTCGGATGTTACCTGATGTGCAGAATCTTACTGATGATGACTGGATTTATTTTCTCTAGCACGTAGCGGTTTGAGGGCAGACCAGATAAAGGTGATAAGATTGTGAATGGCATGGACGGAGAGGAAAGTATGAAACGTTTGAAACTAGTATGAAACTAGTGGACAAAGGAGCAAGGTGTGGGTGTCAGAGGCGGGTAGTTTAATAGCGAAGAAAAAGCCAAACGTCCCCCATAAAGTGTGGTGAAGACCTGGAACACGCTTCCAAAGGAGTTGGTGAAGAGACACAACATCACTTTTCAAGAAACACTTGAATATATATATGAATGGAAGGAATTAGAGGAATACAGACCCTGTAAATGAAGATGGTCTTAGTATGGAAGGACAAAATTTGTCAGTGCAGGTTTGGAGACTGAAGTGCCTGTTCCGGTGCTGTGTTGTTCTTTGCTGTCTGTTGTTGCTTTCAAGGGTAATTGGAGATTGTTCACAAGTGCGATTCAAACTGGCAACAGCCATGAAATAAAAGTAAATATACTTTATATCAAGAATGATTTTGAGGTAACTTGTATAATATGGAGTGATTAGATAGTCTTCTGTTTTCTGCAGAAGAAAGATGTGAATTTATTCCATGCTTCACAATTTTTTTATCTTGTCAGTTCAGCTGTTATCACATGCCGAACATCCGCCTTTCTACTGAGGACCATCACGCATTGTACAACCTTATTTAAAGCAGATTATTAAATATTTGTTCTGATCTCAGCATTTGCAGTATGACAAATACATTTGATTTTTGTTTGGCAGATAATCTAGTGAAAATTGTGATTGTAAGTGTGAACTTTTTTATTTGCCCACATGCATCTTTAGATGCCTCTTGACAATGGTAACCAATCAATTTGTTCCAGCATTCAACGTTATAGTGTATCTTCCCAAATTTAGAATTCAACTCCACTGCATTTGAATGCTGAGTATTGTCCTGGTGATGTTGCCTGTACTATCAACTTAACTGTCGTACTCATCTTTGATCCATTAGTTGCTGTTTGTCCCCAAAAGCTGTGGGTAAAGTATTGTTCTGCTAAAAATAGCAGCACTGCTTATCGAATTCCCAGTTCTCTGAGCAAATTCTGGTCACTTCAGATTCATCTTGTATTTGAGCATCCTAAGGGAAATAACAAAAGGCCATTGTACTCTTCCTTGAAAGCAAGTTTCTGCACAATACCGAATTGGATTGTATTTGGTGGATGGAAATTATTTTAAACAATTTCTTCCATTTGTTTCGGTATTATCACTCGATGTGCTCACCAATAGGAATGTTACACAGATTGATAAAGAATAAAGAGGACTCAAAGGAAATGGTAACTCTCGAAACACGATGCTTCAGAAATACCATGGTGGCACAGTGGTGAGCGCAGCGCCATGCATCCGGATTTAGCAATCTGGATACTTCCATTTTAAACACTGAAACACGAACATTACATCCACAATTTACAGACGTACAATTATGAGCCAAAGGTTACAACGAGTCATTTATAATTTTAGACAAAGAAGCCTATATGCTGAGCACGTTGAAGATCCTGCACAAACACTTTTATTTATGCAGCTTCACAATATAAATTGAAAGGCGAGTTGATAATTTGATGACGCACCCCATTTGGCTGCTTACGTATTTCTTTGAGAATGCTCTTCCATTATCAAGAAGATGAGGCTTGTCATATATTTGCTGTTGATTTCAGTTTCTTCTGGAAAATATTTCTCCGTAAAATCAAAATAACATGATCCATCGTTCCATTCGAATTTCACAGACATCATTAAATTAAAATGGTACCTACAAGGAGATGTCTTTTGTCCAGTCTTCCAAATGCACTGGAATTAACTGCGGATTTGCATCATCAGTACCTTTGCCTTTCCAAATTTTGAATCAACATATTAAATAAATATCATGATGCGGGAAATGTTCCAAACAGATCATCCATTTTGGCGCAACTGATGGAATATTTTCAAATTCCAATATGGTAACATGATATAAAGAAACCCCTTAGCAAAAAGGCAAAGTCATATACAGATTGTTGCACATGCAATTCAACAACAGCAGAGGCTGGTGTGGGTGAGAGGTTAGGGCAGCGAGAGAGCGCGAGAGAGAGAGAATATTGAGTGGAAACTCCGACAGTAACAGCAGTCAGGAGACATTTGCTACAGCTTCCAACCCTGTTCACACTTCAACAACAACTGCTTAAACAGAGAGCAGAAAAACCCTGAAAAATCCTTGTCTTAGAGAGCTGGCCGCAGTCATTCACGCTCTCTCCTTCTATTGTTCCAACTTGTGAAGAATCCAAGCTCTCACAAGTTGTTTGCAGGACCGCAGATGGTGGCCACCTCTAGTTCAATCTCTCTCTTAAAAGAAACCTGGACATAATACATCTCCTTTCTAGTCTAGATTTTAAAGACTTTTTTTTTAAAGAAAGAGTGCTACAACTAACCAATTCGATGAAAATCTGGAGAAAGAGCACTATGTGAGTTGGTAAGCAAATTTAATGCGAAGACACAAAGTATCGATTACTCTAACTCTATGGAATTTTTGAGAGATGATACCAATTATATTCAGTGAATGAAACATTCAGTTTCAATACTCGATGTAAGTTTGATGTCAGGTGCGTTTAAAAGTTTTGTAAGCTAACATTTTACAACTTTTACAGTGCACAGAATATTCTGAACTTCGTAAAAGAAAAAACCCACGTCTGAATTCACTTTTCTTAAATACCATAGATCACATAACATCAATTCCCACTTCCAACTTGGACTCGACCTTTGAATGCTGATATCGAACATTGAAGAGTTTTCAGCACAGTAGCTGGCTACTTTTTGTTTGTATATCTCATTGCAGAAGTTCTTAGAATACAGGTGCAACGTGTATTGCTAAAATCAATCTGTTCAATGTTGTGTTCAAGTTAAATAAGGGAAGTTTTTGAAGTTACATTTTACCCCTAGTCCAACGTAAAAGTGTGTATTTATTTTTGTTTAATGAACATCAGGAGCATACTGTTCAAAATGTTTTTATTTAAAAGTCAGCAGACAATAAACTGTTTTTTTTTTTAAAATGACCGTTTTAAAAAATGAATCACGATGAGATAGTCTTTGAAGTTAACGTACCTTTTGAAGAGGAAGCATCCAAAACGCTTGGACTTAATCTTGTTCAATAGACTAAAATTGACGATCATCATTATGTAATATTGGCCTGGCCACTTGAGGATTTTCTCTGGTATAAAAGAAAAAGCACATCGAAAGCAGAAAATCTGCATGAGCATAAGGCATTGAGAGAATTATACAAAAAGAGAGTATTGGATGAACATGGGGCCGCCGATAATCACATAGTTTGAAAATATTTGCTATCCCATTCTTGCAATTGTTGGCGTTCCGGGTAAGCCACTGAACAGTTATGTTTTATTCTATTGAACGAAATAATAGATCTTTATGTTAATGACCTACTTTGTTTCATTCGATGCATTTATTGCTGGAAATAATTACGAGCGTCAGTGAGATCGTGAACTGCATTGCTCTGTATCTCGAGTCACATGCAAGTCAGGCTGGGCGATGATAGCGAATGTCTCAGCCTAAACGAACTGAGTCAACCATATTGTTTTTAAAGAGAATAGCTATGTAGCCTTTACCTTCGAACTTCTTTCAAGTTCAAGTTTTAAACTTCGCTATGGTGAAATTTCACCTCACCAATATAATCTGAAAGTTGAATGCTCGTGATATTTTTTGTAAATTATTGTCAGGTAAAAAGATCTTATTTGACTGCTTATCTGAATATAAAGATGTTTTAAGTTGTCAAAGAGTGCTGAGAGAAATAGTGGTAGAGAGAGGGAGACAGAGAGAAGCCTCTGATGAGGTGAAATCACTTCACTCAGGTGATGAACTTGTGGAATTCACAAACAGTAAGACCAGAGAAACAAATAGATTTCTGGAAGCTAAAAATGTAAAGGGACAGAGTCTGATTTGAGATTGAGGATCAGCTGATCATGTTGAATGGTGGAGTGGGCTCGATGGTCTGAGTGGTCTCCTTCTGCCTCTGTTTGCTTTGTTTTAATGTCTCTGCAGTACTGAGACTGTTGACATTGTCACTATCATCACCATCATCATTTGCATTGGTATTCTTCCATCTGTTTAGGATAATGGACAAACCTCAAACCAAATCCATTGGGGATGAGGTAGTCTCATATGGAACAGATTAGCACATGACTGAAGAGACTCAATGGCTTTCTGATTTTGGTGTTGGCATCTGTTGTCAAGCTGCTGTAGCCACATGCTGGTACAGGCCAGACCATAGGTAATGCCATTGCCCTTTACAAAGGAATTTAAGACCAGAATTAGGCCACTCAGCCCCTCGAACCTCCTGTGTCTTTCAATCAGGTCATGACAGATCTGATTACTCCATATTGTTGGCTATCTCTGATAACCTTTCTGACACCCCTTTGCTGTCACAAATCTATTATCCTGCAATACTAACACTGTGCTTCTACTGTCTTTGAGGAAAAGATTTCCAAATATTCATGATCAACTGAGAAGACATTATCTTTAACTTATGTTCTGAATTCCAACAGATGCAAATTTATCCTGTCCAACCTTTCTTCCTGAGGCAACCTGCCCAACCCAGATATCTGTCTGAAACTTTCTCTGGAATATTATAATATCTTATTGACTGACATAAAAATGGAAGTAAAGTTCTGTGGTGCTGGAGTTTTAAATAAAGTGCTGTAGAAATTCAGCAAGTCTGGCAGCTACAGAGAGAGAAACAGAATGAATGTTTCAAGTTCTATCTGACTCTTCTTCAGAAGTGGCAGCCAAGACTCAACAGACTGTGCAATGATTGAGTGTAGTGAGAAAATCGAGCATTCTGAGGGTAGACATGTCAGGTCTCCAGTGGAAGTCCTGTGCTGAAATTTCCCAAACTACAACACAGCAGAGTTGACAATGCTATCTCGTTTTGAAGCCCAAATCCTGACCAAACAGAACGTGCCTAAGGTGAAATAACTAAGAGAAACCAAAAGAACTGCAGATGC
>NW_025210141.1:0-10858 GCF_004010195.1 Chiloscyllium plagiosum
CCTTGCTGATCTTTGTGGGGCCCTATTCTCTCCGTAGTTACCCTTTTTTTCTTAATATATTTGTAACAACCCTTTGGATTCTCCTTATGTCTATTTGTCAAATCTATCTCATGTTCTCTTTTTGCCCCCCTGATTTCCCTCTTAAGTATACTCCAACTGCCTTTATACACTTCTAAGGATTCACTTGATCTATCCTGTCTATACATGAGTTTGGGTCTTGTGATCAGATGCTCCTTACTGAAAGAGGCTAAGTGAATTGGGTCCATAATTCCCGGAGTTTATGTGAATGGGTGATCTATTGAAACATGCAAGATCCAGAATGTACTTGTCAGAGTGAGAGAGGTGATATCCCTGAAAGGGGAATCCCAAGCACAGCAGGACAGTCTCAAGGCAAAGGGTTGATGGTTTTGGACTGAGATGAGGAGAAATGTCTATTCAATGGCATGCAAATTTTTGAAATTCTCTACCACAGATGTTCCACAATTGAATATATTCAAAACTGAGACTGACCTTTAGGGCCCTGGAGGGTGTTGTGGAACAGTGAGACCTTGCAGTTCAGATACATAATCCATTGGAAGTTATGACCCAGTTGGGCAGAATGGCACAAAGGTTATTTGGCACGCTTGCCTTCAGTGCTCAAACCATTGACCTGAGGAGTTGGGAGCTTCAGGTTGCTCGATGTTGGTGCGGCCACTTTTGGAGTATTGTGTGTAGTCCTGTTCACCCTGATATATGGAGGATATTATTAAATTGGAGAGGGTACTGGAGAATGTTTCTGGGACTGAAGGTTTTGGGTTATCAGGAGAAGTTGCATTTGCTGGAACTTTTTCACTGGAGTGTAGGAGATGGAAGGATAACCTTATAGAGATTTATAAAATCAGGAGGAACATGGATAAGGTGAATAACAAAGGTCTTTCCCCTCAGATCGGGAAGTTCAAAATGAGAGGCCATGATTTTAAGGTGAGAGAAAAAAGATTTGAGGATATGGGCCAAACACAGACAAATGGAACTAAACTTGGTTGGATGGATAAGTTTGACTGCAGAGAATGTTTCTGTGCTGTATGATTCCATGACTCCATAACATAGTAACATTCGTGGATGATACTAAAACAGATGGGAAAGCATGCTGTGATGAGGACATATAGCGGTTCCAGATGGACAATGATAGGCTAGGAGAATAGGCAAGAATCTGGCAGATGGAGTTTAATGTGGATAAGTATGAGATTGTCCACATTTGTTGGAAAAAACATCCAGACAATTTATTGTTTAAATTGGAAACAGATTTAAAGTTCATCAGTGCAAAGGGATCTTTGTGCATGAAACACAGCAAGTGGATATGCAGGTACACCATTCAATAAGAAAGGCAGTTGGATTTCTGGCATTTATCGTGATCAGACTGGATTATAAAAGTAAAGAAATGTTGTTGCAATTTTGTAAGGCATTGGTGAGACCACATCTGGAAATTGTCCAGTTTTGGTCTGCTTACTTGAGGTAGAGTGTGGTGCCACCAGTTCAGAGGAGGTTCACAAAGCTGATTCCAGGGAAAAAGGTTTGTCATATGAGAAGCAGTGAATCATTACAGTTATACTTGCTGGAGGTGAGAAGAATGAGGAGGTATCCGATTGAGACATATAAAATATATAAAAGACGAAATGTGGATGTTGAACTGATGTCCCCCCTTGTGGGTCAGTCTCGAACAAGAGGGCAGAGGTTATAGAGTGAGAGGAGGCAGGTTCAAAATGGAGATGAGTAGTAACTATTCCTCTCAGAGGGTTGTGAATCTGCAGAACCTCCGCCCCCATGTGCAGTGGAGGCAGAATCAATCAACACATTCAAGAAGGAAATCAATATGTTTCTGGTGAAAAGTGGGATAAAGGGCTCGAGCTAATGGAGTTGAGACCAGGATAAGATCAACCATCATCATATTAAATGGTGGAGGTGGCTTGAAGGGCTGAATTGCATACTCCCACTCCCAATTGCTATGTTTCGATGCTACTCTGTGTGAAATATGGAGACAGCATGGACAGATCAGGGGTGGTCCTGTGTAAAATCAGCAACATGAATGATTTCTGGTTCTGATTGAAGAAGAAGTTCCAATCCAATGTACATTCATGTCTCAGTTTGTACAAAATTGTTACAGTCTGAATATAGTCACTCCAAATGCCAGGAGCATTCTGATCTGGATGGTAGCTGATCTGGTGTGGTCCTGGGATAGATGTGGCTCTGAATTAGTTCCAATCATTTTTCCAGGGTCCTTCTCTATTCAGTAAATGGGCTTGACCTCATTGAGGGTCTGATCCATTTGATGACTGATCCTGTGAGTAAGGAGTTTTGGATGGTTTATTTCACTAACTTTGCTTGTTGTAATCAGTATCATAAAGTTTTAAACAGGGATGAGGGTGGATTTGTGATACATTGCACTTTGAACTGAATGTTTTGTTTGGTTTATCCTTTTGGAATCTCCCATATAATTTTATTTTACATCAAATTTCTATACTTTCTGTATGAGACAGGTGCAGACTATATTCTGAAATTATTTACGATTTTATTTTGTCTCCTGTCTCTTTTACAGTTAATCTACTGGCGATTATCATTTTGGCCCGGGGAAAGTGTGGCCTCTGCACGTGCACCACTCGGTACTTGGTTGCCATGGCATCTGCAGACCTATTGGTCATTATCACTGAGGTCCTGCTATGGCGCATCCTTTATTATTATGTCCCAGGTTCTTTTCTGTACATTACACCGGTATGCAGTGTTATGAATATCCTGAGGTGTGCAACAACTGACTGTTCTGTTTGGTTCACCATCACTTTCTCCTTTGATCGATTTGTGGCCATTTGTTGCCAGAAGCTGAAAACAAGTTACTGCACTGATAAAGTAGCCCTGGTGGTTCTATCAATATCTTGCATTCTGTTCTGTTTAAAAAGTGTCCCCCTTTACTTTACACTTGAAGCTGGTGAAGTAATCAACAATGTCCCATGGTTTTGTTACATAAAACCAAACTTTTATACTGAGCCTGGATGGATAGGATTTGATTGGTTTGACAAGATTATAAACCCATTGCTGCCGTTCACCTTAATTGTGTTACTCAACGCTCTGACAGTCAGACACATCTTAGTCGCCAGTCGAATCCGTAAAGGACTAAGGGGTGGAAGAAACATAGAGAGTCATATTGACACTGAGATGAAGAGCAGAAGGAAATCTATAGTTTTGCTTTTCAGCATATCGGGCAGCTTCATCCTTCTGTGGTTGGTGTATGTCTTACATTTCTTATATTATTACACTGTTGGTGCAAATATCAGAGATTACAACAACTCACAATTCACATTTCAAAGAGTTGGATTTATGCTGCGGAATTTAAGTTGCTGCACAAATACATTTATTTATGTGGCTACTCAGTCGAAATTTCGAGAGCAATTCAAGAGCCTGGTGAAATACCCGATTGCACCAATGATTCAAGTCATTCATGAGCAAACCAACCAGCAGCAGCCAAGAGGAAGGTTCCAGTGATTTGAATTCACTGGAGAAATTTTTGTCTAAAGACTCGAAATAGAACCAAACGCAGGAGTGATGCAATCTGGCAACATGTGAATAACTGGAGGAGCAGTTGTGCTCCAGGCCGGAGCAGGTACAGTGCTGGCTGTATAAGGGGAAAGGAAAAGTCTACCATGATATCTCAACCCTCTGAATGGGTTCGAATCTCATCTTACTTTAATTATAAAATGAAAATAGAATAAACCTCTCTTCACGGAAGTCAAAATGCAAATCAAATGGAAGCAGATTTTGGAAATTGATACGTGTATCCATTTATTCTTCACTTTTTTTTTTAGAAACACTCGACTGAGACTTGTCTTCCTTCCATTATAACCAAATTATCTTTCTTTTTCCTCATACATAAACCCACCCCCCCACCACTATAATTCACTCTATTTTTTTATTTCACTCTGTCCATCCTCTCTTTCTCACTTACCCTTGAATATGACTCATGGAACTCACTCCAATGACTCAAGTACCCCCTCCCCAGATTTCACTCCTCATCATGGTCTCTGTCTTTGTGTTTGATCAGCCATCATGGTGTGTGGATGATGTTGTAGTCTATCAGCATGGGTAGATAATTCACTGTCTAAAATGACACTGGGAGTGGGCATTCATGGGTGTTATTTGGGTTAGCAAATCTGCAGGAAGATAACTTGGGACCACAGATCTTTTATAAGGTAAATATTTGGCATGGATCAGAAGGCAGAGTCTCACTGACCCTTTGTCTAGCTTTGACAAAGGGTCAGTCAGACTTGAAACGTCAGCTCTTTTCTCTCCTTACAGATGCTGCCAGACCTGCAGAGATTTTCCAGCATTTTCTCTTTTGGTTTCAGATTCCAGCATCCGCAGTGATTTGCTTTTATACAAGATCAGCCATAGTTGGAGAAAGTGGCAGATTTGGCTTGGTAGGGTTAATTAGTCTAATCCTGCTTTCAATCCTTATATTCTTATATGGCAAATGGGTTTTAAAATTTCCAAACCTTGCATTTTGGAAAGTCAAATCAAGGTAGAAGTTTCATAGTGAATGGTAGGGCCTTATGGAGTGTAGTGAAACAGAGGGACCTTGGAGTTGAGGTGCACAGCTCTCTGAAAGTAGGGTCACAGGTAGACAGGACAGTGAAGAAGGCTTTTGGCCCACTAGCCTTCATCAGTCAGGGCACTGAGTACAGAATTTGGGAAGTTGTGCTGCAGTTCTACAGGACGTTGGTGATGCCATATTTGGAGGATTGTGTTCAGGTTTGGTCACCTTGTTGTGGGAAGGATGTTATTAAACTGGAAAGAGTGCAGAAGAAATTTACAAGGATGTTGCCAAGGACTCAACGATCTGAGTGAAAAGAAGAGGTTGGACAAGCTGGGACATTTTTCTGTCGAGCGGAGGAGACTGAGCGGGACCTTATAGAGATGTATAAGATCATGAGAGGCATGGATAGGGTGAATGCACTCAGTCTTTTTCCCAGGGTTGAAGAATCGAGATCGAGAAGGGAAAGGTTAGAGGGGAAAGAATAAAATGGAACCTGAGAGGCAACGTTTTTACACAGAGGGTGGTACGCATTGAGAATGAGCTGCCAACTGAATTGCTTGAGGTGGGTACATTAACAACATTTAGAAGATGTTTGGGCAAATACATAGAGAGGAAAGGTTTCGTGGGATATGGAGAAAGTGAGAACTGCTGAAGCTGGAGATCAGAGTCGAACAGTGTGGCACTGGAAAAGCACAGCAGGTCAGGCAGCATCCAAGGAGCAGGTGAATTGACGGTTTCAGTGTAAGCCCTTCATCAGGAATTCCAAGTGGATATTAATTTGCTCCTTCAGAATTTTCTCCAATTTTCCCCACCACTGACATGAGATTCATTGGTCTGTAATTTCCTTGTTCATCTCTGCCATCTTTCTTAAAAAAGTGGAACCACATTAACCATCCTCCTAGTCCTCTGGCATTGTCCTATGGCCAGGGAAGAATTAAAACTTTGTCTCAGAGCCTCTGCAATTTCCTGCCCTCGGATGTAATTCATCCGGGCCAGCAATTTGTTTGTTTTAAGCCTGACCTTGCTTCCAAAAACTCTATTTCCGATGTCAAATTGTGTAGGATCCTTTTCCTGAATTCCATTCCTTTCCCAGAGTGAAGACTGAAAATAACTATTCATTTAGCTCCCTACCAATATCCTGTAGCTTCACACATTGTTTCTCCCCTGGGCCTTACTCTTTCCCTGGTTAAACCTTTTCCCTTGAATGGGTTTGTAAAATATCTTCTGATGCTCCCTAATCCTGTTCACAAGTCCTTTTTCATGTTGTTCTAATTGCATCCTTCAGTTCCAGCTTGCACTCCCTATATTCCTTCTCGGCTGCAGCTAAATTGCTTCCTTCGGACTTGTTAAAATCTCTACTTCTCTGCTTTATCCAGTCCTGAATTGTCTTCAACATCCAGGGTTCTCTCAACTTATTGCTGCTCCATTTTCCCTTAAATGATACATGTTGAACAGCTGCCCACTTACTGTTTGAATGCCATTGGAGACCCATCGCCTCATTGGAGACTTACCCACAAGCAGGTGTTCCCACTCACCTTTTGCCAGATCATGCTATATTTTAATAAAATCGGCCTACTCCCAGTCTGCAGGCCATTTTTTTCCTTGTCCACAACAAATTTGTGCTGTGCTGTGATCGCTACTACTAAAATGTTTCTCTATGGCCATATTGATAAATTGTCTCGCCTCTTCCCCCAGAACCTGTACCAGCATTGCATCATCCCATGTTGGGCCTTCTACATATTGATACAAAAATATTTCTCTGGATACATTTTAAGAAATCTGCCCCCTCTAAATCCTTAAAACTGTTCCCATTCCAACTGATGTTGGGAAGGTTGAAATCCTGGAACATAGTTTCCCAATTATTACTCTTAGAAATCTCATAGAGTCAGAGAGTTCATAGAGATGTCCAGCATGGAAACAAACCCTTTGGTCCAACTCATCCATGCTGACCCAGTATCCTAAATCAATCTGGTCCCATTTGCCAGCACTTGGCCGGTATCCCCATAAACCCTTCTTATTCATATACTCATCCAGATGCCTTTTAAACGTTACAATTGTACCAACCTCCACCACTTTCTCTGGTGGCTCATTCCATACAAGCACCACCCATTTCTTGAAAACATTGCCACCTAGGTACCTAGAACAAGGAACAAAGAACAAACGACATGAAAGCACAGAAACAGGCCCTTCAGCCTTCCAAGGCTGCGCTAATCCAGATCCTCTATCTAAATGTGACACCCATTTCCTAAGGATCTGTATCCCTCTCCCCCTTGCCCATTCATGTATCTGTCTAGATACACCTTAAATTATGCTACGCTGGCAACGTGCTCCAGGCACCCACCACTCTCTGCCTAAAGAACTTTCCATGCATAGCTCCCTTAAACATTTCCCTTCTCACCTTGAACCCATGACCCCAACTAATGGAGTCCTCCACTCTGGGAAAAAGCTTCTTGCTATCCACCCTGTCTATACCCCTCATGATTTTGTAGGCCTCAATCAGGTCCCAACTCAACCTCTGTCTTTCTCATGAAAATAGTCTAATCTACTCAACCTCTCTTCATAGCTAATGCCCTCCATACCAGGCATTAGCTACTCCAGCAATCTTAGTGTCATCTGCAAACTTGCTAATCAGACCACTTACACAAACAATAGTGGTCCCTGCGGATCCCTGTGGGACATCACTGGTCACAGGTCTCCATTTTGAGAAGCTCCCTTCCATTATTACTCTCTGTCTCCTGTTGCCCAGCCAGTTCTCTATCCATCTAGCTAGTACACGCTGACCCCATGTGACTTCACCTTCTCCATCAGCTGACCATGGGGAACCTTATCAAACGCCTTACTGAGTCCATATATATGACATCTATAGCCCTTACCTCATCAATCAACTTTGTCACTTCCTCAAAGGATTCTATTAAGTTGGAAAGGCATGACCTTCTCTGCACAAAACCATGTTGCCTATCACTGATAAGCCCATTTTCTTCCAAATGTAAATGGATCCTATCCCTCATTATCTTCTCCTGCAGTTTCCCTACCATTGACGTCAGGTTCACCTGTCTATAATTACCTGGAGTATCCTTGCTACCCTTCTTACAGCAATCCTACAAATTCTCCAGTCCTCACCCATGGTTAGGGATGGTGCAAAGGTTTCTGTTAAAGCTCCAGCTATTTTCTCTCTTGTTTCTCTTAGTAACCGATTAAATCTTTCCCCTCTCAACCTAAACCTATGATCTCTAGTTCTGGACTCCTCAACCCCAGACATGATCTACTTACCTTATCCATGCCCCCCCACAATTTTATAGACCTCTATAAGGTCACCTCTCTGCCTCTGACATGGCAGGGAAAACAGCCCCAGCCTGTTCAACCTCTTCCTGTAGCTCAAATCCTCCAACCCTGACAACATCCTTGTAAATCTGAACCCTTTCAAGTTTCACAACATCTTTCCTCTAGCAGGGAGTCTAGAATTGCACACAATATTCCAAAAATAGCCTAACCAAAGTCCTGTACAGCTGCAGCATGACCTCCCAACTCCTGTATTCAATGCAGACCAATGAAGGAGAGCATGCCAAACACCTTCTTCACTGTCTTGTCTACCTGTGATTGTTCCCCTCAATACCAGGAATAGCATTTTGGGTACTGCTGCGGGGGACAACCTACAGGGGAAATGCCGGTGTTGGACTGGGGTGTATAAAGTTAAAAATTACACAACACCAGGTGATAGTCCAACAGGTTTAATTGGAAGCCTTCATCAGATGTTTATGGAGTACTCCACAACTACCTGATGAAGGAGCAGCGCTCCGAAAGCCAGTGCTTCCAATTAAACCTGTTGGACTATAACCCTGGTGTTGTGTGTTTTTTAACTTTACCAGGGGAAAGCCACTATGTCCAGGCTTCTGGCACTGACTCTGACCCTGCAGCTGAGAAGGGAAGGGGGCCAGATGGGGAGATCAATAGTGATAGGGGATTCATTGGTTAGGGGAAGAGAGAAGAGATTCTGTGGATGAGAATGAGACTCCTGGATGATATGTTGTCTCCTGGGTTGCCAGGGTTAGGGATGTCTTGGATTGAGTCTACAGCATTCTTATAGGGTAGGATGACCAACCAGAAGTCATGGTACAAGTTGGTACGAATGACATAGCGAGGAAAAGGGATGAGGACCTGAAAATTGAATTTAGGAAGTTACGAAGGAAGCGAAAAAGAAGGACCTCAAGGGTAGTAATCTCTGGGTTGCTGCCTGTGCCACATGCTAGTGAGGGCAAGGATTGGAAGATATGGCAGATAGATGTGTGACTGAAGAGTTGGTGCAAGAGGCAGGGTTTCAGATTTGTGGATCATTGGGTCCTCCTCTGGGCAAGGTATGACCTGTACGAAAGAGATGGGTTGTACCTGAACTCGAGGAAGACCAATATCCTTGTGCACAGGTTTGCTAGAGCTGTTGGGGAAGCATTAAACCAGGATGGCAGCAGGGTGGAAACCAGACCGTCAGGTAAGAAGATGCAGCAGTTGGTATAAATGTGTAGAGAAACTGTGAGGAAGGGAAGGCTGAAATGGCAAGAGGATGGAGTCCAGGCAGAAAGGCAGAAGGATGTAATGCAGAGATCAGAGCAAAACTTAGAAAAGAAAAAAGTCAAATTGGGTGATAGAATCGTATGCAGAAGACAGGAAGATTGCTAGACTCTAAAGGGACCGTGGGTATAAGGGCACATTATCTGAATACTCCAAAGTCGATGAACTTGTTGAGCAAATCAGTACAAAAGGGGTATGATTTAGTTGCCATTACAGAAATGTGGTTGCAAGATGGCGATGACAATCCTAACTAGTGAATTTAATGTCCAAGGGTATCAGGTAATTAGGAAGAATAGGCAGGAAGTTAATGGAGGTGGGGTCATGCTCTTAATTAAGGATGAAATGAGAGCAATAGGGAGAGACCTTATAGGATCTAAGGAGCAAAATGTTGAATCTGTTTGGGTGGAGATCAGGAATGTAAGGGGAAGAAGTCACTGCTGGGAGTAGTCTTTTGGCCACCCAATAATAATGCGACAGTGGCACAGGCAATCAATCAGAAAAGATTTACAAGGATGTTGCCAGGGTTGGTGGATTTGAGCAATAGGGAGAGGCTGAACAGGCAGGAGCTGTTTTCCGTGTAGTGTCAGAGGCTGAGGGGTGACCTTATAGAGGTTTACAAAATTATGAGGGGCATGGATATAGTAAATAGGTAAAGTCTTTTCCCTGGGGTTGGGGAGTCCAGAACTAGAGGGCATAGGTTTAGGGTGAGAGGGGAAAGATATAAGAGACCTAAGGGGCAGCTTTTTCACACAGAGGTTGGTACGTGTATGGAATGAGCTGCCAGAGGAAATGGTGGGGGCTGGAGCAATTGCAACATTTAAGAGGCATTTGGATGGGTATATGAATAGGAAGGGTTTGGAGGGATATGGGCCGGGTGCTGGCAGGTGGGGCTGGATTGTGTCAGGATATCTGGTTGGCATGGATGGGTTGTACTGAAGGGTATGTTTCCATGCTGCACATCTCTATGATGCTATGAATGATCAGGGAGAAGGTAGGGCTGATCAGGGATAGCGGAGGGAACTTGTGCGTGGAGTCTGAGCAGATTGGGGAAGCCGTAAATGAGTTTTTTGCTTCGGTTTTCAGCAAGGAAAGAGAACTTGTGAATGAAAACTTTGAGGAGCTGGGATACAGGCTTGGGCCAGATCATATTTATCCTGGGCTGCTCCGGGAAGCGAGAAATGAGGTTGCTAAGCCGCTGGCGAGGATATTTGCCTCATCACTCTCCACGGGAGTTCTACCGAAGGATTAGAAGGGGGTGAATATTGTTCCTCTTTTCAAGAAGGGTAATAGGGAAATCCCTGGCAATTACAGACCAGTCAGTCTTACATCTGTGGTCAGCAATGTTTGGAAAGAATTCTGAGGGATGGGATTTATGACTATTTGGCAAAGCATAGTGTGATTAAAGGCAGTCAGCATGGTTTTGTGAGGGGCAGGTCATACCTCACAAATCTTATTGAGTTCTTTGAGGAGGTGTTAAGACAGATCGATGAAGGTCAAACAGTGGATGCGGTGTATATGGACTTCAGCAAGGCATTTGATAAGGTTCCCCATGGTAGGCTCATTCATAAAGTCAGGAAATTTGGGATACAGGGAGATTTGGCTATCTGGATTCAGAACTGGTTGGCTGACAGAAGGCAGAGAGTAGTTGTAGATGTTAAAATATTCTGCCGGGAGGTCAGTGTTGAGTGGGGTCCCACAGGGCTCTGTACTTGGGCCTCTGCTCTTCGTAGTTTTTTT
>NW_025210141.1:13696-18526 GCF_004010195.1 Chiloscyllium plagiosum
ATCCCTTCAAAGCCAGGTTTCGTGGTCCCGATCAAATTAAGCAAAAGTTGAGTCAGGTAAACTATCTGGTAAAGATGCTGGATAGGACAAAAAAATGTAACAGGTATGTCATGTGAATATGTTGAAACCTTATTATAATAGAAACTGGGAAGTGGGGAAACAGTGATAGTTACTGCCCCACAGCATGAAGTACCAAATCCAGATGTTGTGGAGTTTGATGTGCTTCAAAATACGTAAACTAATGAGGGGATCCTTGAGGAGTGGGATAGACTAATGAATCTGTCTCAGGAGCAAAGAATCTAGTTGAAAGGTTTGTTACAGCAGTATGAGGCCATATGCAGGAATAAGATGGGGAAGACTAATACTGTTGTGCATGGTACTGGCCTTACAACATTTTAATGTTTACGTGATGAACAATGAATCAGAGACAGTTGTGTACACTGACCACAATCCTCTTACATTCTTGGAAAGATTTAAAGACAAAAATATAAGACTATTTTGTTGGAGTCTTAAGTTACAGACTTGCAGTTTACAAATTATACATGTTGTGGGTCATAAAAATGTAATTGCAGATGCGTTATCGTGGATTTAAAGGAAAATCTATAGATAAGATTGGACAGATTCCAATGTCATATTCTGCAGAAATTAATATGAAAGTATAACTGAGATTAATGACCTATGTATTTCTTTGTAACAGGATTAAGAATCAGAAAAAAATGAAGTCATCTTTTCATTATGATGGCTTTATTATTTTCTTAAGCGGGGGTGGGGGGAGGTGTTATAATGTTGAGGGCTTGGTCTGTACCTTTAATAGAGAGTGAATGCTGTTCTGAACTGAGAGATTACAAGCATCTGTGATGACTAGACAGCAGTCTCAGAATGTGCTGGAAAATTGAAAATATGTAACATTTGGCTGTGAAATGGATACCTCAGTTTTGGTTGCTGTTTTGATAACAATTCAGATTTAACCAAGCAGTTTAAGTTATGCCCCAGGATACTAAAATCAAGCTGGTTGGGTACTAAAGTATATAACTGCTAGACTTGGTCTGCAGCAGATGGTGAATGAACCAACAAGAGGGAAAAACATACTTAACCTCATCCTTATTAATCTGCTGGGTGCAGAAGCACCTCTCCATGACTGTATTGGTAAAAGTGACCACTGCACTGTCCTTGTGGAGACCAAATCCCACCTTCACATTGAGAATAACCTCGATCGTGTTGTGTGGCACTATCACCGTGCTAAATGGGACAGACTTCGAACCGATCTAGCAGCTTAAGACTGGGCATACATGAGGTGCTGTGGGCCATCAACACAACCTACAATGCCATGGCCCTGATAACATTCTTTAGATTAGATTACAGTGTGGAAACAGGCCTTCGGCCCAACAAGTCCACACCAACCCGCCGAAGCGCAACCCACCCATACCCCTACATTTACCCCTTACCTAACACTACGGGCAATTTAGCATGGCCGATTCACCTGACCTGCACATCTTTGGACTGTGGGAGGAAACCGGAGCACCCGGAGGAAACCCACGCAGACAAGGGGAGAACGTGCAAACTCCACACATTCAGTCGCCTGAGTCGGGAATTGAACCCGGGTCTCTGGCGCTGTGAGGCAGCAGTGCTAACCACTGTGCCACCATGCCGCCCATTCCGGCAATAGTACTGAGGACGTGTGCTCCAGAACTTGCTGCTCCCCTAACCAAGCTCTTCCAGTACAGTAACAACACTGGCATCTACCCTACAATATGGAAAATGGCCCAGCTATGTCCTGTACACAAAATGCAGGACAAATCCAACCCAGCCAATTACTGCTGGAAATCAATTTACTCTCCATCATCAAGGAGAAAGTGAGGTCTGCAGATGCTGGAGATCAAAGTTGAAACTTTATTGCTGGAACAGCATAGCAGGGCACAGGCCCTTCCTGAAGAAGGGCCTGTGCCCGAAACGTCGAATCTCCTGTTCCCTGGATGATGCCTGACCTGCTGTGCTGTTCCAGCAATAAAGTTTCAACTCTCCATCATCAGTAAAGTGATGGAAGGGTCATCAAGCAGCACCTGCTCAGCAACAACCTCATGGCTTGCTAAACCGTGAGGTGGCACAGTAGCTCAGTGGTTAGCATTGCTACCTCGCAGCGCCAGGGACCCGGGTTTGATTTCAGCCTCGTGTTTGCATGTTCTCCTTGTGTTTGTGTGGGTTTCCTCCGGGTGCTCCGGTTTCCTCCCACACTTCAAAGATGTGTAGGTTAGATGAACTGGTCATGCTAAATTGCCTATCGTGTTCAGGGATGTGTAGGTTAGGTGCATTAGTTGGGGTAAATTATAGAGTAGGGAGAATGGGTCTGGGTGGGTTACTCTGTGGTGGATTGATGTTGACTTGTTGGGCCGAAGGGCCTGTTTCCACACTGTAGGGAATCTAATTCTAAAAACAACCTGCTCAGTGACGCCCAGTTTGGGTTTCGCCAGGACCACTCAGCTCCTGACCTCATTACTACCTTGGTTCACATATGGACAAAAGAGCTGAATTCCAGAGGGGAAGTGAGAGTGACAGCCCTTGACCTCAAGGCCACATTTGACCGAGTATGAATTCAAGGAGCACTGGCAAAACTGGCATCAATAGGTATCGGGGACAAACACTCCGCTGGTTAGAACCATACTTGGCACAAAGGAAGATGGTTATGGTTGAGGAGGGTCATTCATCTCAGCTCCAGGACATCTCTGCAGGAGTCCCTGAGGGTAGTGTCTAGGCTCAACAATCTTCAGCTGCTGCATCAATGACTTTCCCTCTGTCATAAGGTCAGAAGTGGGGATGTTCACCAATGATTACAGTGTTCAGCACCATTTTCGACTCCTCAGATACTGAAACAGTCCGTGCCCAAATGCAACAAGATCTGGAGAATATCCAGGCTTGGGCTGACAAATGGCAAGTAACATTCACACCACACAAATGCCAGACAATGATCATCATCAATAAGAGACACTCTAACCATCACCCCTTGACATTCAATAGTATTACCATCACTGAATTCCCCCACTGGCAATATCCTTGGGGTGACCATTGACCACAAACTCAACTGGACTCACCATATGAACACAGTGGCTCCAAGAGCAGGTCAAAGACTAGGGATACTGCAGCGAGTAACAGCGAGCAGTGATGGAACATTCCCCACTTGCCTGGATGGGTGCAGCTCCAACAACACTTAACAAGCTTGACACCATCCAGGCAAAGCAACCCACTTGATTGGCACCACATCCACAAACATTCAGTCCCTCTACTGGTGCTCAGAAGTGTGTACTATCTACAAGATGCACTGCAGAATTCACCAAAGAACCTTAGACAATACCTTCCAAACCCACAACCACTTCCATCTCGAAGGACAAGGGCAGTAGGTACTTGGGAACACCGTTATCTGTAAGTTCCCCTCCAAGTCACTCACCACCCGGACTTGGAAATATGCCACCCGTTCCTTCGCAGTTGTTGGGTCAAAATCCTGTAATTCCCTCCCTACCGACATTGTGGGTCAACCCACAACAAGCGATTCAAAGTGGCAGCTCACCATCACCTTCTCAAGGGCAAATAGAGATGGGCTATCAATGCTGGCCAGCCAGCGACGCCCAAGTCCCACAGATGAATAAAAAATATAATAGCTCCATAAACAACACAGATTCAGTCTGAAATATGAATAGCTTCTGTGCCAAACTCTATTCACTGAAAATTTCTGAGCATGCTTTCAGAGAGAGATGTCCAGGACCCTGAAGCTTGTTCTTGGGAGATATGCACTTGGTTTCACAGACCATTAAGATCCTGGGTGTTGCACGTGCAGTTTCAAAAGTGATCAGGATTCTGCCAGCTTCCCTGTGAATCAGACGGGGAGGAGTGTGCAGCAGGCATGATCACTGTGAAGGTGCACATTGTCTGCAGGGATGCCATGTACAAAACACTGGATGTGGGGAGGAAGAATGTGTCCAAAGCTGCCATTATCCTGATGGCCACCTTTGTGTGCAGCTGCATCAAGCCGTAATTCCACCCTGGGTGGACAAACACTAAGTGTCACTATGTACTGAAGCTCTACATGTCCCCAGTTATGAAAGGTAGGACTGGCCTTGTTGCAATAGAATGTTCCAAGTAATCAGACTGTTGTGATTCCCCTGTCCTTCGTGGAGAACTTTGCAAAGAAAAGCATCTTTGACCACAAGTCCAGCAAGAAGTGGTCAGCATGTAATATCCTTGAGATGCTGCTGCCATAGGACAGGGTGGATCCTGTTGGGTTGTGAGTCCTGAGCAGACTGTCAAAGTGATTTGGCAGAATGTCTCATTGCCGGAACTTTCCAACAAGCCCCAAGACATCGCTTGGCTGTTGGCGTGAAGAGAGATCCTTTATGTAAGCCCAAACTCTCTGCTCACCACACACTGCTCTTGAAGCAGCTGTGAGGGTGATGAGACTGCCATACATCTCCTTCTGGAATACGCCTTTGCAAAGGAAGTCTGGCGAAAGATGCAATGGGTTTTGTTGAGGTTCATCCCGAGCAGCTCCGTGATGCTCTACAGTGCGTCCCCCAGGATGTACACCAAGACAAGCATCGACTGCATCTGGAGGATGATCTGCTCAGTGAAAGATGCTCTTCGGTCTGCCCGAATCTTGTTGGTCTTCCTGAACAAGGAGTTAACCCTGACCAAGTGTTGCAGGCTGGTACATTCCCAGGTGCATACCACGTGATGAGAGATGCACTAAAGCTTGGGGCAGCTGCCACCAAGGCACAGTGTGGAAAGATTAGGTTAAATGGGGTCCATTCGGTTATTGGACCCACCCAGTGCATCAAATACCTG
>NW_025210142.1:0-10713 GCF_004010195.1 Chiloscyllium plagiosum
GGGAGCAGAGTGTTTGTGGGCCGGGTCCCAGAGCGGGGAGCAGCGTGAGTGTGGGCTGAGTCCAGGAGCAGCGTGAGTGTGGGCCGAGTCCTAGACCAGGGAGCAGAGTGAGTGTGGGCCGAGTCCCAGAGTGAGGAGCAGAGTGAGTGTGGGCCGAGTCCCAGAGCAGGAGCAGAGTGAGTGGGGGCCGAGTCCTGGAGCGGGAGCGGAGTGAGTGTGGGCCGAGTCCCAGAGTGAGGAGCAGAGTGAGTGTGGGCGGAGTCCTGGAGCAGGAGCAGAATGAGTGTCGGCTGAGTCCCAGAGCGGGAGCAGAGTGAGTGCAACCCGAGTCCTGGAGCAGGAGCAGAATGAGTGTGGGCCGAGTCCCAGAGCGGGGAGCAGCGTGACTGTGGGGCGAGACCCAGTGCGGGGAGCAGCGTGAGTGTGGGCCGAGTCCCAGAGCGGGTGCAGACTGAGTGTGGGCCGAGTCCAGGAGCAGAGTGAGTGTGGGCCGAGTCCTGGAGCAGGGAGCAGATTGAGTGTGGACCGAGTCCCGGAGCGGGAGCTGAGTGAGTGTGGGCCAAGACCCAGAGCGGGAGCATAGTGAGTGTGGGCTGAGTCCTGGAGCAGGAGCAGAGTGAGTTGGTGCCAAGTCCCAGAGCAGGAGCAGAGTGAGTGTGGGTCGAGTCCTTGAACGGGAGCAGAGTGAGTGTGGGCCGAGTCCCGGAGCGGGAGCAGAGTGAGTGTGGGCCGAGTCCCAGAGCGGGAGCTGAGTGAGTGTGGGCCGAGTCGCAGAGCAGGGAGCAGAGTGAGTGTGGGCCGAGTCCCAAAGCGGGGAGCAGCGTGAGTGTGGGCCGGGTCCCAGAGCAGGGAGCAGAGTTAGTGTAGGCCGAGTCCAGGAGCAGAGTGACAGTGGGCCGAGTCCCAGAGCGGGGTGCAGCGTGAGTGTGGGCCGAGTCCCAGAGCAGGAGCAGAGTGAGTGTGGGCCGAGTCCCAGAGCGGGAGCAGAGTGAGTGTGGGCCGAGTCCCAGAGCGGGGAGCAGAGTGAGTGTGGGCCAAGTCGCAGAGCGGGAGCAGAGCGTGTGCGCGCCGATTCCTGGAGCAGGAGCAGAATGAGTGTGCGCCGAGTCCTGGAGCAGGAGCAGAGTGAGTGTGGGCCGAGTCCTGGAGCAGAGTGAGTGTGGGCCGAGTCCCAGAGCAGGGAGCAGAGTGAGTGTGGGCCGAGTCCCAGAGCGGGAGCAGAGTCCCGGAGTGGGAGCAGAGTGAGTGTGGGCCGAGTCCCAGAACGGGAGCAGAGTGAGTGTGGTCAGAGTCCCAGAGCGGGAGCAGAGCGTGTGTGGGCCAAGTCCCAGAGCGGGAGCAGAGCGTGTGTGCGCCGATTCCTGGAGCAAGAGCAGAGTGAGTGTGGGCCGAGTCCCAGAGCGAGAGCAGAGCGTGTGTGGGCCAAGTCCCAGAGCGGGAGCAGAGCGTGTGTGCGCCGATTCCTGGAGCAAGAGCAGAGTGAGTGTGGGCCGAGTCCTGGAGCAGGAGCAGAGTGAGTGTGGGCCGAGTCCTGGAGCGGGAGCAGAGTGAGTGTGGGCCGAGTTCCAGAGTGAGGAGCAGCGTGAGTGTGGGCCGAGTACAGGTCGGGAGCAGAGTGAGTGTGGGCAGAGTGCTGGAGTGGGAGCAGATTGAGTGTGGGCCGATTCCCAGAACGGGAGCAGAGTGAGTGTGGGCCGAGTCCCAGAGTGAGGAGCAGAGTGAGTGTGGGCCGAGTCCTGGAACGGGAGCACAGTGAGTGTGGGCCGAGTACAGGTCGGGAGCAGAGTGAGTGTGGGCCAATACCCGCAGCGGGAGTAGAGTGAGTGTGGGCCGAGTCCCAGAGCGGGAGCAGAGTGAGTGTGGGCCGAGTCCCAGAGCGGGAGCAGAGTGAGTGTGGGCCGAGTCCCAGAGCGGGAGCAGAGTGAGTGTTGGCCGAGTCCAGACGCGAGTGCTGAGTGAGTGTGGGCCGATTCCCAGAACGGGAGCAGCGTGAGTGTTGGCCGAGTCCAGACGCGAGTGCTGAGTGAGTGTGGGCCGAGTCCCAGAGCGGGAGCAGAGTGAGTGTTGGCCGAGTCCAGACGCGAGTGCTGAGTGAGTGTGGGCCGATTCCCAGAACGGGAGCAGCGTGAGTGTTGGCCGAGTCCAGACGCGAGTGCTGAGTGAGTGTGGGCCGATTCCCAGAACGGGAGCAGCGTGAGTGTTGGCCGAGTCCAGACGCGAGTGCTGAGTGAGTGTGGGCCGATTCCCAGAACGGGAGCAGCGTGAGTGTTGGCCGAGTCCAGACGCGAGTGCTGAGTGAGTGTGGGCCGATTCCCAGAACGGGAGCAGCGTGAGTGTTGGCCGAGTCCAGACGCGAGTGCTGAGTGAGTGTGGGCCGAGTCCCAGAGCGGGAGCAGAGTGAGTGTTGGCCGAGTCCAGACGCGAGTGCTGAGTGAGTGTGGGCCGATTCCCAGAACGGGAGCAGCGTGAGTGTTGGCCGAGTCCAGACGCGAGTGCTGAGTGAGTGTGGGCCGATTCCCAGAACGGGAGCAGCGTGAGTGTTGGCCGAGTCCAGACGCGAGTGCTGAGTGAGTGTGGGCCGATTCCCAGAACGGGAGCAGCGTGAGTGTTGGCCGAGTCCAGACGCGAGTGCTGAGTGAGTGTGGGCCGATTCCCAGAACGGGAGCAGCGTGAGTGTTGGCCGAGTCCAGACGCGAGTGCTGAGTGAGTGTGGGCCGATTCCCAGAACGGGAGCAGCGTGAGTGTTGGCCGAGTCCAGACGCGAGTGCTGAGTGAGTGTGGGCCGATTCCCAGAACGGGAGCAGCGTGAGTGTTGGCCGAGTCCAGACGCGAGTGCTGAGTGAGTGTGGGCCGATTCCCAGAACGGGAGCAGCGTGAGTGTTGGCCGAGTCCAGACGCGAGTGCTGAGTGAGTGTGGGCCGATTCCCAGAACGGGAGCAGCGTGAGTGTTGGCCGAGTCCAGACGCGAGTGCTGAGTGAGTGTGGGCCGATTCCCAGAACGGGAGCAGCGTGAGTGTTGGCCGAGTCCAGACGCGAGTGCTGAGTGAGTGTGGGCCGAGTCCCAGAGCGGGAGCAGAGTGAGTGTTGGCCGAGTCCAGACGCGAGTGCTGAGTGAGTGTGGGCCGATTCCCAGAACGGGAGCAGCGTGAGTGTTGGCCGAGTCCAGACGCGAGTGCTGAGTGAGTGTGGGCCGATTCCCAGAACGGGAGCAGCGTGAGTGTTGGCCGAGTCCAGACGCGAGTGCTGAGTGAGTGTGGGCCGATTCCCAGAACGGGAGCAGCGTGAGTGTTGGCCGAGTCCAGACGCGAGTGCTGAGTGAGTGTGGGCCGATTCCCAGAACGGGAGCAGCGTGAGTGTTGGCCGAGTCCAGACGCGAGTGCTGAGTGAGTGTGGGCCGATTCCCAGAACGGGAGCAGCGTGAGTGTTGGCCGAGTCCAGACGCGAGTGCTGAGTGAGTGTGGGCCGATTCCCAGAACGGGAGCAGCGTGAGTGTTGGCCGAGTCCAGACGCGAGTGCTGAGTGAGTGTGGGCCGATTCCCAGAACGGGAGCAGCGTGAGTGTTGGCCGAGTCCAGACGCGAGTGCTGAGTGAGTGTGGGCCGATTCCCAGAACGGGAGCAGCGTGAGTGTTGGCCGAGTCCAGACGCGAGTGCTGAGTGAGTGTGGGCCGATTCCCAGAACGGGAGCAGCGTGAGTGTTGGCCGAGTCCAGACGCGAGTGCTGAGTGAGTGTGGGCCGAGTCCCAGAGCGGGAGCAGAGTGAGTGTTGGCCGAGTCCAGACGCGAGTGCTGAGTGAGTGTGGGCCGATTCCCAGAACGGGAGCAGCGTGAGTGTTGGCCGAGTCCAGACGCGAGTGCTGAGTGAGTGTGGGCCGATTCCCAGAACGGGAGCAGCGTGAGTGTTGGCCGAGTCCAGACGCGAGTGCTGAGTGAGTGTGGGCCGATTCCCAGAACGGGAGCAGCGTGAGTGTTGGCCGAGTCCAGACGCGAGTGCTGAGTGAGTGTGGGCCGATTCCCAGAACGGGAGCAGCGTGAGTGTTGGCCGAGTCCAGACGCGAGTGCTGAGTGAGTGTGGGCCGATTCCCAGAACGGGAGCAGCGTGAGTGTTGGCCGAGTCCAGACGCGAGTGCTGAGTGAGTGTGGGCCGATTCCCAGAACGGGAGCAGCGTGAGTGTTGGCCGAGTCCAGACGCGAGTGCTGAGTGAGTGTGGGCCGATTCCCAGAACGGGAGCAGCGTGAGTGTTGGCCGAGTCCAGACGCGAGTGCTGAGTGAGTGTGGGCCGATTCCCAGAACGGGAGCAGCGTGAGTGTTGGCCGAGTCCAGACGCGAGTGCTGAGTGAGTGTGGGCCGATTCCCAGAACGGGAGCAGCGTGAGTGTTGGCCGAGTCCAGACGCGAGTGCTGAGTGAGTGTGGGCCGAGTCCCAGAGCGGGAGCAGAGTGAGTGTTGGCCGAGTCCAGACGCGAGTGCTGAGTGAGTGTGGGCCGATTCCCAGAACGGGAGCAGCGTGAGTGTTGGCCGAGTCCAGACGCGAGTGCTGAGTGAGTGTGGGCCGATTCCCAGAACGGGAGCAGCGTGAGTGTTGGCCGAGTCCAGACGCGAGTGCTGAGTGAGTGTGGGCCGATTCCCAGAACGGGAGCAGCGTGAGTGTTGGCCGAGTCCAGACGCGAGTGCTGAGTGAGTGTGGGCCGATTCCCAGAACGGGAGCAGCGTGAGTGTTGGCCGAGTCCAGACGCGAGTGCTGAGTGAGTGTGGGCCGATTCCCAGAACGGGAGCAGCGTGAGTGTTGGCCGAGTCCAGACGCGAGTGCTGAGTGAGTGTGGGCCGATTCCCAGAACGGGAGCAGCGTGAGTGTTGGCCGAGTCCAGACGCGAGTGCTGAGTGAGTGTGGGCCGATTCCCAGAACGGGAGCAGCGTGAGTGTTGGCCGAGTCCAGACGCGAGTGCTGAGTGAGTGTGGGCCGAGTCCCAGAGCGGGAGCAGAGTGAGTGTTGGCCGAGTCCAGACGCGAGTGCTGAGTGAGTGTGGGCCGATTCCCAGAACGGGAGCAGCGTGAGTGTTGGCCGAGTCCAGACGCGAGTGCTGAGTGAGTGTGGGCCGAGTCCCAGAGCGGGAGCAGAGTGAGTGTTGGCCGAGTCCAGGCGCGAGTGCGGAGTGAGTGTGGGCCGATTCCCAGAACGGGAGCAGCGTGAGTGTTGGCCGAGTCCAGACGCGAGTGCTGAGTGAGTGTGGGCCGAATTCCAGAGCGGGAGCAGAGCGTGTGTGGGCCAAGTCCCACAGCGGGAGCAGAGTGAGTGTGGGCCGAGTCCCAGAGCGGGGAGCAGCGTGAGTGTGGGCCGAGTCCCGGAGCGGGAGCTGAGTGAGTGTGGGCCAAGTCCCAGAGCGGGAGCAGAATGAATGTGGGCCGAGTCCTAGAGCGGGAGCAGAGTGAGTGTGGGCCGAGTCCCAGAGCGGGAGCAGAATGAGTGTGGGCCAAGTCCCAGAGCGGAAGCAGAGTGAGTGTGGGCCGAGTCCCAGAGCGGGAGCAGAGCGTGTGTGGGCCGAGTCCCATAGCGGGAGCAGAGCGTGTGTGCGCCGATTCCTGGAGCAGGGAGCAGAGTGAGTGTGGGCCGAGTCCCAGAGCGAGGAGCAGAGTGAGTGTGGGCCGAGTCCCAGAGCGGGAGCAGAGTCCTGGAGTAGGAGCAGAGTGAGTGTGGGCCGGGTCCTGGAGTGGGAGCAGATCGAGTGTGGGCCGATTCCCAGAACGGGAGCAGAGTGAGTGTGGGCCGAGTGTCAGAGCGGGAGCAGAGCGTGTGTGGGCCGAGTCCTTGAGCGGGAGCAGAGTGAGTGTGGGCCGAGTCCCAGAGCGAGGAGCAGAGTGAGTGTGGGCCGAGTCCCACAGCGGGAGCAGAGTGAGTGTGGTCAGAGTCCTGGAGTGGGGGGCAGATCGGGTGTGGGCCGAGTCCTGGAGTGGGAGCAGATCGAGTGTGGGCCAAGTCCCAAAGCGAGGAACAGAGTGAGTTTGGGCCGATCCCAGAGTGGGAGCAGAGTGAGTGTGGGCCGAGTCCCAGAGCGGGAGCAGAGTGAGTGCAACCCGAGTCCCAGAGCGAGGAGCAGAGTGAGTGTGTGCCGAGACCCAGAGTGGGAGCAGAGCGTGTGTGCGCCGGTTCCTGGAGCAGGAGCAGAGTGAGTGTGGGCCTAGTCCTGGAGTGGGAGCAGATCGAGTGTGGGCCGATTCCCAGAACGGGAGCAGAGTGAGTGTGGGCCGAGTCCCGCCGCGAATGCTGAGTGAGTGTGGGCCGAGTCCCAGAGCGGAAGCAGAGCGTGTGTGGGCCGAGTCCCGGAGCAGGAGCAGAGTGAGTGTGGGCCGAGTCCCAGAACGGGAGCAGAGTGAGTGTGTGGGTCGAGTCCCAGAGCGGGAGCAGAGCGTGTGTGGGTCGAATCCCAGAGCGGGAGCAGAGTGAGTGTGGGCCGAGTCCAGGAGCAGAAGCAGAGTGTGTGTGTGCCGAGTCCCAGAGCGGGAGCAGAGTGAGTGTGGGCCGAGTCCCAGAGCGGGAGCAGAGTGAGTGTGTGCCGAGTCCCAGAGCGAGGAGCAGAGTGAGTGTGTGCCGAGTCCCAGAGCGAGGAGCAGAGTGAGTGTGTGACGAGTCCCAGAGCGAGGAGCAGAGTGAGTGTGTGCCGAGTCCCAGAGCGAGGAGCAGAGTGAGTGTGTGCCGAGTCCCAGAGCGAGGAGCTGAGTGAGTGTGGGCCGTGTCCCAGAGCGGGAGCAAAGTGAGTGTGTGCCGAGTCCCAGAGCGAGGAGCAGAGTGAGTGTGTGCCGAGTCCCAGAGCGGGAGCAGAGTGAGTGTGGGCCGAGTCCCAGAGCAGGAGCAGAGTGAGTGTGTGCCGAGTCCAGGAGCAGAAGCAGAGTGAGTGTGGGCCGAGTCCCAGAGCAGGAGCAGAGTGAGTGTGTGCCGAGTCCCAGAGCGGGAGCAGAGTGAGTGTGTGCCGAGTCCCAGAGCGAGGAGCTGAGCGAGTGTGGGCCGAGTCCCAGAGCGGGAGCAGCGTGAGTGTGGGCCGAGTCCCAGAGCGGGGAGCAGAGTGAGTGTGGGCCGTGTCCCAGAGCGGGAGCAAAGTGAATGTGGGCCGAGTCCCAGAGCGGGAGCTGAGCGAGTGTGGGCCGAGTCCCAGAGCGGGAGCAAAGCAAGTGTGGGCCGAGTCCCAGAGCAGGGAGCAGAGTGAGTACAGGCCGAATCCCAGAGCGGGAGCAGAGTGAGTGTGGGCCGAGTCCTGGAACGGGAGCAGAGCGTGTGTGGGCCGAGTCCTGGAGCAGAGTGAGTGTGGGCCGAGTCCAGGAGCAGAAGCAGAGTGAGTGTGTGCCGAGTCCCAGAGCGAGGAGCAGAGTGAGTGTGGGCCGAGTCCTGGAACGGGAGCACAGTGAGTGTGGGCCGAGTACAGGTCGGGAGCAGAGTGAGTGTGGGCCAATTCCCGCAGCGGAAGCAGAGTGAGTGTGGGCAGAGTCCTGGAGTGGGAGCAGAGTGAGTGTGGGCCGAGTCCCAGAGCAGGGAGCTGAGTGAGTGTGGGCGGAGTCCCAGAGCGGGAGCAGAGTGAGTGTGGGCCGAGTCCCACAGCGGGAGCAAAGTGAATGTGGGCCGAGTCGCGGAGTGGGAGGTGACTGAGTGCAGGCCGAGTCCCGGAGCTCGGCGCAGAGTGAGTGTGGGCCGAGTCCTGGAGTGGGAGCAGATCGAGTGTGGGCCGAGTCCCAGAGCGGGAGCAGAGCGTGTGTGGGCAGGGTCCCAGAGCGGGAGCAGAGTGAATGTGTGCCGAGTCCCAGAGCGGGAGCAGAGTGAGTGTGTGCCGAGTCCCAGAGCGGGAGCAGAGTGAGTGTGGGCCGAGTCCCAGAGCGAGGAGCAGAGTGAGTGTGGGCCGTGACCCAGAGCGGGAGCAGAGGTAATGTGGGCCGAGTCCCAGAACGGGAGCAAAGTGAATGTGGGCCGAGTCCCAGAGCGGGAGCTGAGCGAGTGTGGGCCGAGTCCCAGAGCGGGAGCAAAGCGAGTGTGGGCCGAGTCCCAGAGCAGGGAGCAGAGTGAGTGCAGGCCGAATCCCAGAGCGGGAGCAGAGTGTTTGTTGGCCGAGTCCCAGAGCGGGAGCTGAGTAAGTGTGGGCCGAGTCCCAAAGCGAGGAACAGAGTGAGTGTGGGCCGAGTCCCAGAGTGGGAGCAGAGTGAGTTCGGGCCGAGTCACAGAGCAGGAGCAGAGTGAGTGTGGGCCGAGTCCCAGAGCGGGAGCAGAGTGAGTGTGGGCCGAGTCCCAGAGCGAGGAGCAGAGTGAGTGTGGGCCGAGTCGCAGAGCGGGAGCAGAGCGTGTGTGGGCCGAGTCCCAGAGCGGGAGCGGAGCGTGTGTGCGCCGGTTCCTGGAGCAGGAGCAGAGTGAGTGTGGGCCGAGTCCTCGAGTGGGAGCAGATCGAGTGTGGGCCGATTCCCAGAACGGGAGCAGAGTGAGTGTGGGCCGAGTCCCAGAGCGGGAGCAGAGCGTGTGTGGGCAGGGTCCTGGAGCAGGAGCAGAGTGATTGTGGGCCGAATTCCAGAGCGGGAGCAGAGCGTGTAAAGGTCGAGTCCCAGAGCGGGAGCAGAGTGAGTGTGGGCAGAGTCCTGGAGTGGGAGCAGATCGAGTGTGGGCCGAGTCCCAGAGCGGGAGCAGAGCATGTGTGGGCCGAGTCCTGGAGCAGAGTGAGTGTGTGCCGAGTCCCAGAGCGGGAGCAGAGTGAGTGTGGGCCGTGTCCAGGAGCAGTTTGAGTGTGTGCCGTGTCCCAGAGCGGGAGCAGAGTGAGTGTGGGCCGTTTCCCAGAGCGGGAGTAGAGTGAGTGTGGGCCGTTTCCCAGAGCGGGAGCAGATTGAGTGTGGGCCGTGTCCCAGAGCGGGAGCAGAGCGAGTGTGGGCCGAGTCCCAGAGCGGGAGCAGAGCGAGAGCAGAGCGAGTGTGGGCCGAGTCCCAGAGCGGGAGCAGAGCGAGTGTGGGCCGAGTCCCAGAGCGGGAGCAGATCGAGTTTGGGCCGAGTCCCAGAGCGGGAGCAGAGCGAGTGTGGGCCAAGTCCCAGAGCGGGAGCAGAGCGAGTGTGGGCCGAGTCCCAGAGCAGGAGCAGAGCGAGTGTGGGCCGAGTCCCAGAGCGGGAGCAGGGTGAGTGTGGGCCGAGTCCCAGAGCGGGAGCAGGGTGAGTGTGGGCCGAGTCCCGGAACGGGAGCAGGGTGAGTGTGGGCGGAGACGCGGAGCGGGAGCAGGGTGAGTGTGGGCGGAGTCCTGGAACGGGCGCAGGGTGAGTGTGGGTGGAGACCCAGAGCGTGAGCAAAGTGAGTGTGGGCCGAGTCCTGGTCGGGAGCAGAATGAGTGTGGGCCAAGTCCCGCAGCGGGAGCAGAGTGAGTGTGGGCCGAGTCGCAAAGCTGGAGCAGAGTGAGTGTGGGCCGAGTCGTAAAGCTGGAGCAGAGCGTGTCTGGGCCGAGTCCTAGAGCAGGGAGCAGAGTGAGTGTGGGCCGAGTCCCAGAGCGGGAGCAGAGCGAGTGTGGGTCGAGTCCCAGAGCGGGAGCTGAGTGAGTGTGGGCCGAGTCCAGGAGCAGAAGCAGAGTGAGTGTGGGCCGAGTCCCACAGCGGGAGCAGAGTGAGTGTGGGCCGAGTCCCAGAGCGAGAGCAGAGTGAGTGTGGGTGGAGACCCGGAGCGGGAGCAGAATGTGTGTGGGCCGAGTCCCAGAGCGGGAGCAGAGTGTGTGTGTGGGCAGAGTCCTGGAGCAGGAGCAAAGTGAGTGTGGGCCGAGTGCCAGAGCGGGAGCAAAGTGAATGTGTGCCGAGTCCCGGAGTGGGAGGTGACTGAGTGCAGGCCGATTCCCGGAGCTCTGCGCAGAGTGAGTGTGGGCCGAGTCCTGGTGTGGGAGCAGATCGAGTGTGGGCCGAGTCCTGGAGTGGGAGCAGATCGAGTGTGGGCCGAGTCCCAGAGCGGGAGCAGAGTGAGTGTGGGCCGAGTCCCGGGTTGGGAGCAGAGTGAGTGTGGGCCGAGTCCCAGAGCGGGAGCAAAGCGAGTGTGGGCCGAGTCCCGCAGCGGGAGGAGTGTGAGTGTGGACGGAGTCCTGGAGAGGGAGCAGAGTGAGTGTGGGCCGAGTGTCAGAGCGGGAGCTGAGTGAGTGCAACCCGAGTCCCAGAGCGGGAGCACAGTGAGTGTGGGCCGAGTCGCAGAAGGGGAGTCAAGTGAGTGTGGGCTGAGACCTGAAGCAGGAGCAGAGTGAGTGTGGGCCGAGTGTCGGAGCGGGAGCAGAGTGAGTGTGGGCGGAGTCCCGGAGCGGGAGCAGAGTGAGTGTGGGCGGAGTCACAGAACAGGAGCAGAGTGAGTGTGGGCCGAGTCCCAGAACGGGAGCAGAGTGAGTGTGGGCCAAGTCCTGGAACGGGAGCAGAGTGAGTGTGGGCCAAGTCCCGCAGCGGGAGCAGAGTGAGTGTGGGCAGAGTCCTGGAAGGGGAGCAGAGTGTGTGTCGGCCGAGTCCCAGAACTTGAGCAAAGTGAGTGTGGGCCGAGTCCCAGAGCAGGGAGCAGAGTGAGTGTGGGCCGAGTCCCAGAGCGAGGAGCAGAGTGAGTGTGGGCCGAGTCACAGAGCGGGAGCAGAGTCCTGGAGTAGGAGCAGAGTGAGTGTGGGCCGAGTCCCAGAGCGGGAGCAGAGTGAGTGCACCCGGAGTCCCAGAGCGGGAGCAGAATGAGTGTGGGCCGAGTCCCAGAGCAGGG
>NW_025210142.1:17440-18535 GCF_004010195.1 Chiloscyllium plagiosum
GGAGCAGAGTGAGTGTGGGCCGAGTCCCCGAGCAGGAGTAGAGTGAGTGTGGGCCGAGTCCCTGAGCGGGAGCAGAGTGAGTGTGGGCCGAGTCCCCGAGCAGGAGTAGAGTGAGTGTGGGCCGAGTCCCTGAGCGGGAGCAGAGTGAGTGTGGGCCGAGTCCCCGAGCAGGAGTAGAGTGAGTGTGGGCCGAGTCCCTGAGCGGGAGCAGAGTGAGTGTGGGCCGAGTCCCCGAGCAGGAGTAGAGTGAGTGTGGGCCGAGTCCCTGAGCGGGAGCAGAGTGAGTGTGGGCCGAGTCCCCGAGCAGGAGTAGAGTGAGTGTGGGCCGAGTCCCTGAGCGGGAGCAGAGTGAGTGTGGGCCGAGTCCCCGAGCAGGAGTAGAGTGAGTGTGGGCCGAGTCCCTGAGCGGGAGCAGAGTGAGTGTGGGCCGAGTCCCCGAGCAGGAGTAGAGTGAGTGTGGGCCGAGTCCCTGAGCGGGAGCAGAGTGAGTGTGGGCCGAGTCCCCGAGCAGGAGTAGAGTGAGTGTGGGCCGAGTCCCTGAGCGGGAGCAGAGTGAGTGTGGGCCGAGTGTCAGAGAGGGGGGCAGAGTGAATGTGGGCCGAGTCCCAAAGCGGGAGCAGAGTGAGTGTGTGCCGAGTCCCACAGCGGGAGCAGAGTGAGTGTGTGCCGAGTCCCAGAGCGAGGAGCAGAGTGAGTGTGGGCCGAGTCCCCGAGCAGGAGTAGAGTGAGTGTGGGCCGAGTCCCAGAGCGGGAGCAGAGTGAGTGTGGGCCTAGTCCCAGAGCGGGGAGCAGAGTGAGTGCAGGCCGAATTCCAGAGCGGGAGCAGAGTGATTGTTGGCCGAGTCCCAGAGCGGGAGCAGAGCGTGCGTGGGCCTAGTCCCAAAGCAAGAGCAGGAGGAGAGCGAGTGCAGGCCGAGTCCCGGAGCGGGACCAGAGTGAGCATGGGCCGCGTCCTGGACTGGGTGGAGAGTGAGTGTTGGCCGAGTCCCGGAATGGGATCAGACGGAGTCCAGGCTAGCCGGGGCAGGGGAGTGGGTGAGTGAGTCCTGGTCAGAGGTCAGCATGTGAAGGATATGAGACCTCGCGTTCTGATCT
>NW_025210143.1:0-5611 GCF_004010195.1 Chiloscyllium plagiosum
TTCTAATCATTGGGACCCTTTTTGAATCTTTCCCCTCTCATCCTAAACTTACGCCCTCTCTTTCGGGACTCCCCTACCCTGGGGAAAAGATATACAAAAGTTGAATAGCTGGACAAAATGCTAAAGGAAAATAAGTTGTCGCTCCGGCCTTTTTTTTCTACTATTGCCATTTGGACACAAAATCCGTCTATAATACCAAGAACGTCACAGAGTATATTGCACATGCTCCTCGGTGTCCCAGAATTCTGCGCATGCTTCTCGCTGTCCACTGAAACGGCGTGCGAACCTTCTTTTATTGAACCATTGGGGAGACCTGGAGGACCAGAAGGAGTGTGGTCCTCCTACCAATCAGAGCCCTGATATTGTCTGCGTCAGTTCGATCATGAGATCATGAAGTTGCTGCTGTTCACCTCTCTGAATGAAGATTGAGCTTCACCCCAGACTGCAACTTCATTCTTCTGTCCAATATCAATGCGTACAACGCTCACTTTTCTCACCACCTTTTGTATTTTTTTCATTCTGGGTTTTAATTGTTGACTTCCAGCAACTGAAACGAAAGGGAGTGAATCCAGGGAGGGGACAGGCTCTGGAGTAGTTGGTCCAGATCTGTGTCTCAATTGGCAAACACATGGCAAATGCAGTACCACAGTGTGACGTTATAGGTTTTGTTATAGGTTAAAAAAAAGCAGAAAGCAGGTGCATTGTTTAATTTGTGATAAGTTGGGGTGTGGAGAAAGTGAGGACTGCAGATGTTGGAGATCAGAGTCGAAAAGTGTGACACTGGAAAAGCATAGCACGTCAGGCAGTATCTGAGGAGCAGGAGAGTTAATGTTTCAGGTGCGGGCCCTTCATCATGAATGATATCTGGATATAGAAAGGGGCCTCAGCATCCTTCTGTGCCAGTCAATGCCACTTGTTAGTTGCGGAGCAGGAGAATCTATGTTTCGGATAAAAGCTGAATGAGACTGTGAGCCAAAGAGGTGGAGAGAGAAATGGGAAGGGGGGGGGGGGGGGGGTGGAAGGTAGTTGAGAATGTGATAGAGTCTGATTCCACCCCCACCCCCTGGTGGGTTTTTCTATCCCCTGTTGTTGCAGGTTCCTGCCAGGGGGAGGCGATCTCACCTGGACACAGGCTGCACCTTTGCTATGGCCTGACCGTGGCTGTGCTAGTGACCATCTCTCTCTGCCTCGGGTATTTCCTCCTTCAGAGCCACAGGAAATCCAGGAGGAATTGAACTCTGAGTGAGTCAGGACTCGGTGAGGGCACGCAGTCTGCATCCTACCGGCCCCCTCCCTTCCTCCTCTCCCCTCCCTTCCTCCCCCTGTCCCTTAACTGTAACAAAAGAACCTAACGTAACGTTCCCTAGACTGAGGTGGGAGTATGATGATAGGGTGGAGTGGATGGGTGTGAAGGAAGATGGACAGGTCATGAGAGTGGTGCTGCGTTGGTAGGTGGAACTGGGATAAGGTGGGAGGAAGAGAAATTAGCAAACTGGTGAAGTCCATATTGATGCCGTGGGGTTGAAGGGTCCCAAGGCGTTCATCCTCCAGGCGTCTGGTGGTTATGGAGGAGGCGCAGGACCTGCATGTCCTTGACAGAGTGGGGCGGTGGGGAGGGGTTGGTTGGTCTGGATATCCTGGAGATGTTCTCTGAAGCACTCTGCAAGTAGGCATCCTGTCTCCTGTAGAAGAGACCACATTGGGAGCAACAGATACAGTAAATGATGTGTGGAAGCACAGGTAAAACTCTGATGGATGGAAAGCGGATGGGGTGGGGAGGGAAAGATATCTCTGGTGGTTGGGTCCATTTGTAGATGGTGGGGAATGGCAGAGGATGATGCGATGTATACTGAGGTTGGTGGGATGGAAGGTGAGGACCAGGGAGCTCCACAGATTAACAACCCTCTGGGTGAAGAAGTTCTTTCTTAGTTCAGTTCTAAACCTGCTTCCTCTAATCTTGAGGCTATGCTCTCTTGTTCTAGTTTCATCTATCAGTGGAAACATCCTATCTATTTCTATTTTATTGATTCCCTTCATAATTCTATGTTTTTATAAGACCCTCCCTCATTCTTCTGAATTCCAATGAATATAATCTCAATCTACTCAGCCTGTCCTCATAAGCCAACCTCCACAACTCCGGAATCAGCCTGTGCACCCCCTCCAGTGCCAGTAAATCCTTTCTAAGTAAGGAGACAAATCTGCACACAGTACTTCAGGTGTGGTCTCACCAGCACCTTGTACAGCTGTAACATTACCTCTCTGCTTTTTAAACTCAACCCCTTTAGCAATAAAAGACAAAATTCCATTTGCCTTCCTAATTATTTTATGTACCTGCAGACCAACCTTTTGCAATTCATGCACAAGGACATCCAGGTCCCTCTGCAAATCAGCATGCTGCAACTTTTTACCATTCAAGTAATAATCTACCAAATTACTCCAACCAAAATGTATAACTTCACATTTGCTAGCATTGTGTTCCATCTTCTGGGCCTTTGCCCACTCACTCAATGTATCTATGTTCCTCTGCAAAGTTCCATTGCACGCTTTATTCTGCCATTCATCTTAAGTGTCATCAGCAAATTTTGACACCGTACACATGGTTCCAAACTCCAAATCATCTAGATAAATTGTAATTGTGGTCCCAACACAGATCCCTGAGGCACATCACTAGTCACTGATTGCCAGCCAGAATAGCACTCATTTATCTCCACTCTTTGCTTCCTGTCAGTCAAATTAATAGTCTACTACTAATACTGCTAATACTCTACCCTTAACACCATGCATCCTTATCTTATGCAGCAGCCTTATGAGTGGCATCTTGTCAAAAGTCTTTTTGGGAATCTAGGTACACCACATCCACTGGATGTCCGTTGCCCACCTTGCTTGAAATGTCTTGGCAGAATTCCAAATGATTTGTGAAGAATGATCTGCCCTTCATGAACCCATGCTGCATCTGTACAATGGGACAATTTCTTTCAAGATGCTCTGCTATTTCTTCCTTGATAATAGACTCCAGCATCTTCCCCACTACAGAGGTTAAGCTCACTGGTCTATAATGCCCCATCTTTTGTCTACTTTCCCTTTTTAAACAGTGGCATCACATTTGCTACTTTTCGATCTGTTGGACTGCCCCAGAGTCCGGCGAATTTTGGAAAATTACTGCCAGTCCATCTTCTATTTCTTCCACCATCACTTTTGGAACTCTGGCATGCAAACATCAGGGCCAGGAGACTTATCTATCCTTAGCTTCATTAGCTTACTCAACATTAGCTCTTCCATAATAATTGTTTCCAGGTCCTCACCTACCTTTGTCTCTTCGTCACTTACTGGCATGTTATTAGTATCCTTCGCTGTGAAGATTGATGCAAAGTACCTGACCAATGCCTCAGCCATTTCATCATATTCCATAACTAACTGCCTCTTCTCATCCTTTGAAGGACCAACATTTACTTTAGCCACTCTTCTTCGTTTCATATATTTATTGAAACCTTTGCTATCTGTCCATATTCTGTGCAAGTTTTTTCTCATACTCTATCTTACTTTTCTTTATAGCACTTTTTGTGGCTTTCAGTTGACCTTTAAAGTTTTCCCACTCTTCTGGATTTTTGCTGTTTTGGGCCACTTTCTATGCCTTCTCTTTCACTTTTATATCTGCCTTATTTCCTTGGACACCCATGGCAAATTATCTCTCCTCTTACAGTCCTTCCTTCTCACTGGAATATACTTTTGCTGAGCACTTTGAAAAACTTTTTTGAAGGTCCTCCACTGCTCGTCAACCTTATCACTCAAACCCTCCATTCTTGGCAACGTCCTGGTAAAGTAGTGAATAAGGAATTGTATCAAATCACTTAAATGTACTGTCTGAAACAATTTGGTTGTGTTTGTACCTGAGATAATGAGAATCTCTGGTGTAAGTAATTACGATTATTTTGGTCACAAAATTGAACAATCATTGTATAACAAAAAGATCTACTCCAACAGGGAGGTAGTCATTTCTGATATAAGTGAACAGTTTATGGATCAGGGAGATGAAGTTTCAGACACCTGAGGAGAGCAAGAAGTGACTGTGATAAATAAAACAAAGAACTGCGGATGGTTGCATTTTGGGAAAGCCAATCTTAGCAGGACATATACACTTAATGGTAAGGGCCTAGGGCATGATGCTGAACAAAGAGACCTTGGAGTGCAAGTTCATAGCTCCTTGAAAGTGAAGACGCAGGTAGATAGGATAGTGAGAAAGGCGTTTGGTATGCTTTCCTTTATTGGTCTGATATTGAGTAAAGGCCAATATTGTTGGAATATTGCGTGCCATTCTGGTCTCCTTCCTATCGGAAAGATGTTGTGAAACTTGAAAGGGTTCAGAAAAGATTTACAAGGAAGTTGCCAGGGTTGGAGGATTTGAGCTACAGGGAGAAGCTGAACACGCTTGGGCTGTCTTTCCTGGTGCGTTGGAGGCTGAGGGGTGACCTTCTAGAGGTTTACAAAATTATGAAGGGCTTGGATAGGATAAATTGACAACAGTTTTTTCCCTGGGGTAGGGGAGTCCAGAACTAGAGGGCATAGGTTTAGGATGAGAGGGGAAAGGTATAAAAGAGACCTAAGGGGCAATGTTTTCACACAGAATGTGTTAAGTGTATGGAATGAGCTGCCAGAGGAAGTGGTGGAGGCTGGTACAATTGCAACATTAAAAGAGGCATTTGGATGGGTATATGAATAGGAAGGGTTTGGAGGAATATGGGCCAGGTGCTGGCAGGTGGCACTAAATTGGGTTGGGATGTCTGGTCGGCATGGACGGTTTGGACCAAAGGGTCTGTTTCTGTGCTGTACATCTCTATGAATCTATGCTGTAAATCTGAAACAAAAACAGAAATCATTGAAAAAACTCAGCAGGACTGCAAGTACCTATGGAGGGAAAGCAGAATTAATGTTTTGAGTCCAACAACTCTTCTTTGTGAAATTATTTGTGAAAACCACTTAAATAATCTGCCCAGTTTTAAGACTATAATACACAGGAGCAGAATGAGACCATTTGGCCCATCAAGTCTCCTCCACCAGTCGATTATTGCTGATATGTTTCTCAACCCCATTCTGCTGCCTTCCCCTCATACCCCTTAATCCCCTTACTTATCAAGAACTCTGTCTTAAACGCCCTCAATGACTCCACCTCCACAGCTCTCTGCTGCAATGAGATCCACTGATTCACCACCCTCTGGCTAAAGAAATTCCTTCTCATCTCAGTTCTAAAGGCATCCCTTCCCCCTGAGCCTGTGAACTGGGGTCCTAGTCTGTGTGAAGTTTGCACGTTCTCTCAACGTGTCTGCATGGGTTTCCTCTGTGTGCTCCAGTTTCTTCCCACCGTCCAATGATGTGCACATTAGGGTGAATTGGCCATGCTGAAATTGACCCATAGTGTGCAGGGATGTGCAGGCTAAGTGCACTAGTCAGGGGTAAATGTAGAGTGGTAGGGGAATGGGTTACTCTTTAGAGGGTCATTCTGGACTTGTTGGGCTGAATGGCCTGTTTCTGCGCTGGGATTCCAACCAGTTCCAGAGTTTCAGAACTCTTTTTGCATTTCCCATTGATGGGATGGGGGAGGGAAATGAAGTGTTTT
>NW_025210143.1:6292-8577 GCF_004010195.1 Chiloscyllium plagiosum
GTTACCCTTCGGAGGGTCGGTGTGGACTCGTTAGAACGAGTGGCCTGCTTCCACCCTATAGGGAAGGGATTTTTGCAAACTGTGCTCTCCTCCCGTTCTGCTGCAGGGCAGAGCAGGCGCAGTGCGGGCCAGACTGCCGGGCGTCCGGAGCAGGCACCGGGCGGGTTTTGCTGTCGGCCTCGCCTCGCCCCATTGTTGACGTCACAACGCGGAAGTGGCCCTGTCAGTTTCAGAGTGAAAATCCCTCCCTCTGGGCAACTCCTCATCCTGGGGGAGAGACAGGGAGAGGGGAGGAAATCTATTCACTTGTAGCAGCTGGAGTGAATTCAGGGAGGGAGCAGAATCTAGAATCTTCATTACCCGGGTGAGGAGGGTCGGAAGGATAGAAATTGGAAGGCATCGATTGCTTTACTGTTTCTATTTTTAAAATGCATCCGATCGCCACAAATAAATGCAAGTACAGCACATGCAATATTCCTCACTGCAGCATCAAGCTGACTGCCACGATTTTGCGTCCTCTGTTCTTCTTCCGATTTGGCTGCAGTATATTCGGCTTCCTTTCCCCCCACCCCCGCTCCGGACGTTGATGCTTCCAAGCTGACCCTCAAAAGTTTGGTTTGTTCCTCCATTTTTCCCAGTGTCTTTTGTGGGTTTTGACAACTTGTCCAATCTTCTGATTGAGTATAGGAGTTGGGAGGTTATGTTGTGGCTGTACAGGACATTGGTTTGGCCACTGTGTGCAGTTCTGCTCTCCCTCCTATCGGAAGGATGTTGTGAAACTTGAAAGGATTCAGAAAAGATTTGCAAGGACGTTTTGTCGGTTTGAGCTGAATAGGCTGTGGCGGCTTTCTGTAGCATGCCAAAGGCTGAGGGGTGACCTTATAGATGTTTATAAAATCATGAGATGCATGGATAATGTAAATAGACAAGGTATTTTCCCTGGGATAAGGTAGACCAGAACTAGAGGGTAATAGTTTCGGTTGGGGGGGGGGGGGGTGTGGGCGGGTAAGATTTAAAAGGGACCTCAGGGGCAATGTTTTCTTGCAGAAGGTGGTGTTTGTGAGGAATGAGCTGCCAGAGGAAATGGTGGATGTTGGTCCGGGGTCCCAGAGGTGTTCTCTGAAACGTTCCGCAAGTAGGCGGCCTGTCTCCCCACATCGGGTGCAGCGGATGCATTTACCTACTGAAATAAACAGCATTCTTTCATTCATTCAATGAATCAAACTGCACTCGTTCATGCAATGAAACAAACTCCATCTGTTAATTCATTGAGTAGAGCTTCTCTCATTCAATCCATGTCTCCACCTTGACGCATTCATTCAGTGAAACAAACTGCATTCATTCATTTCTGGAATCAAACTGCAATCATTCATTCATTAAGTCAAACGTGATTCATTGATTCAACGAAACTAAACGTAACTCATATAGTTTAGGAATAAACCAGCACTCATTAATTTAGTGAATGAATCTCTATTCATCCATTCAGTGAATCAAACAGCGCTCTTTCACTCAAGGAATGAAACTGCGCATGTGAATTAAATGAGTAGAACATACTACATTAAGTCAATGTCTCTAGCTTAACGCAAGCATTCAATGAGACACACTGCAGCCATTCATTCATTGACTCACACTTCAATGAAGCATTCAATGAATCAAACTTTTTTCATTGATTCATTGCAACAAGCTTAAGTCATGCATCTTATGAATTCATTCAAATATCTACTGAAACAAACTGCATTATTTCATCAACTAAACTGCACTCATTCATTCAATTAAACAAATTGCAAGTGTTCATTCAATGAGTAGAGCTTCCATCATTCTTTCAATGGCTCAAACCTAACTCAATCGTTCAATGAAACAAACTGCGTTCATTGATTGAATCAAACTTCAAAACTTCTTACAGTGATTCAAACGTTTTTCATTGATTCATTTAAACAAACTTAATTCATGCATTACTTGAATCCAAATTCACTTATTTATCTACTGGAACAAACTGCATTCTTTCATTCATTCAATGAATCAAACTGCACTCGTTCATTCAATGAAACAAACTCCACCTGTTAATTCATGTGTAGGGGTTCCCTCATTCATTCAATCGCTCAAGCTTAACTCATTCGTTCAATGAAACAAACTCCACGTGTTACTTCATTGAGTAGAGCTTCTCTCATTCAATCCATATCTCCACCTTTACCACATTCATTCAATGAAACAAACTGCATTCATTCATTTCTGGAATCAAACTGCAATCATTCATTCAATAAGTCAAACGTGATTCATTGATTCAA
>NW_025210143.1:18129-18549 GCF_004010195.1 Chiloscyllium plagiosum
CAGGATCTGACCCCCCCACTCCGCCGGTACCGGGATCTGACCCACTTTCTGCCGGTACCGAGTTCTTCCCAGTACCGGGTGCTGATGCCGTGTTCTCCCTGTGGTCTGGGCTCCTTATAAATCCCGGTGTTAACACGTGGCTGCCTGTGGGGAGGGGGCTCTCCCTGCTCTTGTGTTTGTACCACTCCCCTCCCTCCCGCTCCGCACCGCTCCCGCTTCAGTCACCGCGCTGTCCTCTCCGGGTGCTTTACCTTCCTTCACTTCACTCAAATGTTCGAATTGCCTTCACCATCCCACATTCTGAATTAATCCCACTGGCGATTTTTAAGTTTTTGACTCGGGTGTTAAACATTTCCCACAGATTAACTCTATTAAGTAACATTTCACTTGCCTGTAGAGTGAGTTTTAGCCGATTAAGAC
>NW_025210144.1:0-2674 GCF_004010195.1 Chiloscyllium plagiosum
CTGCAACGGCACAGGTTCTGGGAATAGGCCAGACCTGTGCCACGTATAACAGCAATGGCAGTGCCTCACACCTGATGACCAAGTTTTTTCCCGTGATGGAGAGCGAACATACCTTCCATCTGCCCAGTTTCTGCCTCACTTTGCTGATACGCTCCTCCCAAGACTTGGCGCACGCCTCAGCCCCCCCGAACCAAATACACAGCACCTTCAGGTGGTCAGTCCTGACGGTGAAGGGGATCGAGGATTGATCAGCCCAGTTCCCGAAGAGCATGGCCTCGCTCTTGCCTCGGTTTACCTTGGCCCCCGAGGCCCGTTCAAACTGGTCACATATGCACATGAGTCTGTGCACGGACAGCGGATCCGAGTAGAAAACGGCGACGTCATCCATGTACAGGGAGGCCTTAACCTGCAGGCCCCCGCTGCCAGGAATAGTCACCCCTCTCAGGCTCGCATCCTTCCTGATGGACTCGGCAAATGGCTCTATGCAGCACACAAACAAGGCAGGAGAGAGAGGGCAGCCCTGCCTGACTCCAGATCTGACTGGGAAGCTATCTGATGCCCACCCATTGATTGAGACTGCACTGACAATGCTGGTGTAGAGCAGTCTGATCCAATTACAGATTCCCTCCCCCTCATGTTTTAAAAAATTCTCAAGGTCAGGTTCGTAGGAGAGTAGTCTGACACAGAACAAATGACCAAGAGGCGAGTCTGCTAGAATATGGGCATTTTATTCCCCGCAGCGTCGCCAGAACGGGTCTGGCTTATACTCACTCTACATGTTCCCGGAACTGGGAGCCGTCAGTTCTCGTAGAGCGGTTGCCAACAACCCACGCTCGGCGGTTAAACGTAAGCCCGGAGCAGACTCACTGAACTGGAGACTTTTCCAGCTGATATACTCTTTTCCAGATATAAACATTCATGTGAACAGCAGAGCAAGGCTAAAAAACACATTCCATTCTGGTTACATACAGATAAGAAGATTCACACGGGGAGGTGTGTAATAAGATTCACACGGGACTAAGCAACACCTCCATTCCGGTTAGATTCACACATGTATTGGGACATAATTTTTAACCGTTTCACCACATTCCACTGCTTGGCCCAATACATGTGTTACATTATGATTCACACATGTATTGGGACATAATTTTACACCACACCCTCCCAGCATGTAAGACTGCGTACACCACTCGAGTGCATTGATCTGCAACCCAGGAGCAGTTACACTCCCAGCATGTTCGACTGTGTACACCACCCCACTGCATTAGTCTATAAACCAGGAGCAGGTACACTCCCAGCATGTAGGACTGTGTACACCACCACAGTGCATTGATCTGTAAACTAGGAACAGTTACACTCCCAGAATGTAGGACTGTGTACCCCACCCCAGAGCATTAGCCTGTAAACCAGGAACAGTTACACTCACAACATGTAGGACTGTGTACACCACCCCGGTGCATTGATCTGTAAACTAGGAGCAGTTACCCTGCCAGCATGTAGGACTGTGTACTCCATCACAGTGCATTGATCTGTAAACCAGGAGCAGTTACCCTCCCAGCATGTAGGACTGTGTACCCCACCCCAGTGCATTGATCTGTAAACCAGGAGCAGTTACCCTCCCAGCATGTAGGAATGTGTACACCACCCCAGTGCATTGCTCAGTAACACTGTGTTAGATCACTGCCCAGCGTGGGGAAACTTGCAGCCCGGGCTGGAGCTGACAGGATGTGCAGCTCCTATCCATTTGCAGCTCCTTCGCTCCATTGTTGCCCTGACAAAGGGGTGCTCTGGGAGTGAACATCACTGCCAGAGAGAGATGGCGGGGGAATCAGTTTAAATATCACCACATGGGAGGTGTTTGGGAAATAGACAGAGAGGAGGAGACTGAGAGACAGTGTCCTGGAAGGATGTGATCCCAGGTTTCAGAATGCTGAAAAGTAGACACTTCGATAACATCCTGTAACATGAGCCTGTCTTCCCAGGAAAGATGGGAAAAAGTGATATTGGTGTGAGGTCAGATGATGGAGAGTTTTGGATGAGCATTTGTTCTACAACTTTGTAAATGGAGTCCGTCATGGCTGGAGGTACACATCATCACCCAGATGCCCCTGGATATTCCGTGATCCCTGACACTGATGTCATCCTTAAAAGCCCAATGGGCAACGATTGAGCTTTCTCTGTTTGGAGCTACCCTGCACAGTTTACCTCGAGCATGGCAGATAAGGGACAATTACACCACGGTTTGTCAACAGGGGCACGGAGGTCCTGGTGGATGAGCTAGTACAGAGGGGGACCATTCTCTTCTCAGAGGGGCCGACACCACCAGACCCACCGAGCATGTTCTGAGCTCACCACCCAGCTCAGTGCAGTATCTGCAGTCTGAAGAAATGCCGCAACAATACAGGACAAGCATCAATAACCTTCCCCACTCTGTCAGGATATGGGTCACCGTCTTCTCTTTGCTCCCTCACAGTCACTGTATATCTGTTACAGCACCGACTCCCGAACAAGGCTCATGGTCCACCACTCTCACTGCCTCATGCTGCACCTTCTCTCTCTGTCTCTCTGTCTCTCTCTCCCTCTCTCTCCCCCTCCCTCCACTTCACCCCCACACTAATAACACTGCATGGATACAACACTGTGGACTGACTCCCTCCGGACACCTCACCATGAC
>NW_025210144.1:2948-4133 GCF_004010195.1 Chiloscyllium plagiosum
GGACGCCTCGTGTGGAGATTCTGAAACATCCACGTCCCACAGACCGAGTAAGGAGTAATGTTCAGTGAAGGGCAATTCTCACTTTAAACCCACTGGCAGCTCCGTTTCCCCCCGGCACAACTTAGAAGCCATGGCCCTTTTGCCATCTCCCTTTTGTGTTGAACTGGTACAAATGGAATCCCCCCAGTCTCGGTGGGCAGGAGGGTGGGCTCACAACGCATCGTCACCACCACCTCCCAGGAAGGGAGCACCGAGACTCCCTCCTACACCTCCCCTGTAAACAGCTCAGATACTGAAACTAATATGTGATAGTTACTGCCCTCCCCACTTGTCCTGACATCTTCAACAATCTGTGCTCATATACTCGCAGCGCTCTCTGTTCCTGCAGCCCCTTTATAATGTCACAGCCTGCTTTAAACTGCCGTTCATTGTCTTTCCTACCAAAGTGTATAATCTCACACTGCTATGCACTGATCGCCATCTGCCATAAACCTGAACACTACATCAACGTGTGATTGTCCTGTTAGAGTTCCACACTCTCCTCCATAGACTTCAGAGTTCTTCCAGGTTCGGTGCCATCTACAAACATTGAGATTGTTATAGTGTCACAGTCCCCATGAAGCAACTGAAATCCTGCCCCACATATACGAGTGTGAGCAAGTGAAATACTGATATATTCTGATGGACAAAATCGAATAATGACATGCTGTCAATGGAGCAACAAAAGTCCTGACATACACCAGACGGAGCAAATGAAATATTGACAAACCACAGAGCAAAAGAAATCCGGATAGGTCTCACTTATCGATATTCATCAGGGGAGAATGTGATGAAGTTGAAAGTGTGTACTGTACCTTTAAGAGAGGGTGAATGCTGTTCTGAACTGAGAGCTTACAAGCACCTGTGATACGAGAGTATGGCAGACCGAGAAACAGAATATTGCTAAGGAGCTGGACTCAGGTAATAAGCAGTTAAGAGAAAGAGGGTCCCAGAGTTGTGCATAGTTGATGTAAAATTTTCACTTTCAGAGTGAAAAAATAAATTGATGTTTTTATTTAAACATTGGAATTTAGCAGATCTGTCCCTCATATTTTAACAGGTTACAAGGCGAATTAAGCATTTCTTTATGTTACATTTAAGTTACCAGATGAGCTTCACGCCGTGTCCTCACCATTCCCGTGTGTG
>NW_025210144.1:4164-7040 GCF_004010195.1 Chiloscyllium plagiosum
TCTGGAAGTTCATTCCAAACACAAGCCAGCTTCTGTCTAACATAAGTACCTCTCGTGACTTTCGTAAATCTTTTTTCCTCGCACCTTCAAAATCCCTCAGTTTTGAATCCCCAACTCTAGTGAAAAGACATCAGCCCTTCAGCTTCTCTGTAACCCTCATTATTTTATAAACCACTGTAAAGTTACTGCTTAATCTCATATTCTTCAGTGAAAAAAGACCCAGCCTATCCAGCCTCTCCTTATAGCTCCCTAGTGAATAGTCAAGGTATTTTCTAACGGTACGGGGAGTCAAAAACTAGAGGACATAGGCTTAAGGTGAGAGGGGAAGCATTTAAAAGTGACCTAAGGGGCAGCCTTTTCACCCAGGCTTAATAATATCAAGGTCAGTAATATCAAAGTGAATAGTCAAGGTATTTTCTAACGGTACGGGGAGTCACAAACTAGAGGACATAGGCTTAAGGTGAGAGGGGAAGCATTTAAAAGTGACCTAAGGGGCAGCTTTTTCACCCAGAGGGTGGTGTACCTATGGAATGAGCAGGCAGGGTGACCAGACTGGACACGGTATTCCAGAAGAGGTCTCACCAATGTTCTGTACAACCACAACATGACAACCCAATTCCGATACTCAAAGGTCTGTCCTATGAAGACATGTGTGTTAAACACCTTCTTAACCACACTATCTATATGAGATGCAAATTTTAAAGTATTAAACCTGACGGCCTAGGTTTCTGTACTACAGCACTGCCAAAGACTCTGCTTTTAATCGTATAGGTCCTGCTGTTGTGTGATTTACCAAACTCAATACCTCGCATTAATCCAAACTAAACTCCATCAGCCACCCCTCAGCCCAGTGAGTGATATTACTGTCACCTACCCCTCCCCCTTCAATTTTAAAACGCCCATCCGTCTCTAGGATGCCTACACACTCCGGCCTTGATTTTCACAAAGACCCTGAGCTTGGGTTGCCTTGTATCGTTAGGGGGAGGAGGGACAGATTGCAGACACAGTGAGTGGGGAGGAGAGGCTGGACAGTAATCAGCGGCCTGGTGTCATTTCATGGTTTTAGGAAAAGGGGAGTCGCACATGAGAGTTGGGTAAGAGTGATCGTTGTTTTGGGGTCAGAAATTAAGTCTTCCTTCGTCTCTGGTGTTCAGTAATACATATCTATTTGAGACCCTTCATTAGGCAGAGTGTGTTGGCATAATTTCTTTCCCTAATATTGCAGACTACAGATAATAGCAATTAAAGATGTTTATAGTTAATTTCGATGGCACAACACGTACACTCAATATCCTACAGTTGAGAAAAATATCTCGCATTTGTTTAATAATACAAAGTGTTGTTTGTAATTCAGTAATGGTAAACTGATTATAATAAATCCATACCAAGCTGAAAGTGGGCACTAAAATATGATCCAAAATCTGGGAATGGTAGTGTGTAGTGGGTAGTGTCCCTGTCTCTGAGCCAGAGCTCTGGATTTGATTCCAATTCCTGAACTTGTATGGTCGTGTTCGTAGCTCTGGGCTAGAAGGCCTGGATTCAAGACCTGCCTGTTGCAGAGGTATGTCCCAGCATGTCAGGACAGTCTGATGAACAAACACACAGGAGAATACTGTTATAGCTTTATGGGTATTGCTGAATGATGCTAGTGTCCCTACCTCCGGGCACAAAGGTCCAGGCGTAAAGCCCACAGAAGTGTCTCAGGATATATCTGAACAAACTGATTAAAATGGATTTCGAATTGTGACTTGATGGAGAAGGAAGAGGTGTCAGTATTGCATTTCAGAATTTAGGCTCGGGATGACTGAAAGTACAGCTATTCGTGTTGATTGGGGTCACATTGTGCAGCAGTAAAGGTTTATAAAACCAAAATGGCCATGGATAGAGTGAGTAGTCAGGGGCTTTTCCCCAGGTTAGGGGCGTCCAAAACTAGAGGGCATTGGTGGAAAGTGAGAGGGGAAAGGTTTTGAGGAGGCCTAAAGGGTACCATTTCACACAGAGGGTGGTGTGCATATGGAATGAGCTGCCAGAGCAATTGGTGGAGGCTGGTACACCTACAGCATCTGGGTACTGAGAGACCTGGTGAGCTTTTCCAGCAATTTCTGTATTTGTTTAAAAAATGCATTCAGTTTAACACAGGTATTCTGAATAATTTAAACATTTTTATTTTTTTTTAATGACGCAGGGACATAAAAACATATTTCAAATAGACCGAGACCATTTTCTGCGAAGTGTATGGCTCTGCAATGATGCACCTACATGGAATAGGGAATGTGATGGAGACAAGTTTGGACAATGTACAAGGAGACCTCACATGGTCCAGTTTGGGAGAGGATGACATTACTGTGTGATTCAATTCAGAGAGGGAGAAAATGTAATCTGTCCGAGAAGGAATGGCCTATTGCACTCTCTCTCCTTCATTGTTCCTCATCACAGCAATGTGTGCGAACTAAAAAAAACGACCCAACAAGTCCATACCAACCTTCCCAACCCATTTCCCTATGTTTACTCCTGACTATTGCAAATAACCTAGAAATCCCTGAACACGATGGACAATTTAGCATGACCAATCCACGTAACCTACACAGTTTGTGGTAGGAAACTGGATCACCCATTAGATGCTCACACAGACAAGGGGAGAATGTGCAAAATCCACACAGACAGTAACCCAAGGCTGGAATCGACCCCAAGTCCCTGGTGTTGTGAGGCAGCAGTGCTAACCACCGTGCTACCCTTTGGATGATCCCTAACCAGAGTTCACTGGAATCTTCTCAATGCCGAAAGCAAAGGGAATTCAGCCAAATCCAAACTCTCCCAGGATGAAATCCCATTGCTAGCAGCTTGTGTGAGTACAATATCTTCAGAAGCAGAATAAC
>NW_025210144.1:7471-9271 GCF_004010195.1 Chiloscyllium plagiosum
GCAAAGGTCTAGGTGTAAATCCCACAGAAGTGTCTCATGATACATCTGAACAAACTGATGAAAATGGATTTAGAATTGTGACTCGATGGAGAAGGAAGAGGTGTCAGTATTGACTTTCAGAATTTAGGCCCAGGATGACTGAAAGTACAGCTATTCGTGTTGATTGGGGTCACAGTTCGCAGCAGTAGCGGTTTATAAAATCAGAACGGTCCTGGATAGAGTGAGTAATCAGGGTGTTTTCCCCAGTTTAGGGGCGTCCAAAACTAGAGGGCTTTGGTTGAAAGTGAGAGGGGAAAGGTTTTGATGAGGCCTAAAAGGCACCATTTCACGCAGAGGGTGGTGTGCGTTGGAATGAGCTGCCTAGGAGGTGATGGAGGCTAGTACAAATACAGCATGTAAAAGGCATCTGGGTACTGACTGACCTGCCGAGCTTTTCCAGAAATTTCTGTATTTCTTTAAAAAATGCATTCATTTTAACACAGGTATTCTGAATACATGAAACATTTAATTTTTCAATGACGCAGGGCCATGTAAACATATTTCAAATCGACCAAGACCATTTGCTGCTAAGGGTATAGATCTGTGTATGACAGCAGCAATGATGCACCTACGTGGAGCAGGAAATGTGATGGATACATAGTTTGGATAATGTACAAGGAGACCTCACCTGATCCAGTTTGGGATAGGATCACATTACTGTGTGATTCAACTCAGAGAGGGAGAAAATGTAATCTGTCTGAGAAGGTCTGGCCTATTGCACTCTCTCTCCTTCATTGTTCCTCATGCCAGCAATGTGTGCGAGCTAAACAAAGCTCTACAGTCATCGTTACCATTCTTATTTTTATAGAATCCCTGCAGTGTTGAAACAGGCCCTTCAGCCCAACAAGTCCATTCCAACCTTCCCAAAATATTCCCCTATATTTACCCATGACTAATGCACCAACCCTAGAAATCCCTGAACACTACGGACAATTTAGAATGACCAATCCACCTGACCTACACAGTTTTAGCTGTGGTAGGAAACTGGAGCATCTATTAGAAGCTCACACAGTCACAGGGAGAATATGCAATCTCCACACAGACAGTCACCCAAGGCTGAAATCGAACCCAAGTCCCTGGTACTATGAAGCAGCAGTGCTAACCACCGTGCTACCCTTTGGGTGATCCATGACCCGCATTCATCGGAATCTCCTCACTGCCTAAAGCAAAGGCAATTCAGCCAAATCCAACTCTCCCAGGATGAAATCGCATTGCTAGCAGCTGTGTGAGTACAATATCATCAGAAGCAGAATAACGTTTTGGACAATCTCGCAATTTTTCCTTTTGTCATGAGTTCTAATAATATCTGGATAAAGTTCTTTCAAGTTAAACTTGCAGAGAGGGAGAGAGAGAGAGAGTCAGAGTATTTAGAAATGGAAATATTGATTATATATTTGCAATATCCAGTTTGCCATTCATCTTTCCACCATAGTTTGAGTAACATTGCTCTGGATTATAAACGTGTTGTTTTAGCAGATTAAAGAAACTAGCCTGACTTGTTCCTAAAACTGACCCTGATCCAGTCTGATACCGATATCGTCGGCCATATCACCGACCTGGTTACATTTAACATTTGTTGTGAGCAGTGGAGGAGTGGGACTAGAAAACGAAACAGTGACCCAAAAAGCCAGGGAACTATAGCCCGATGAGCCTAATGTCAGTGGTGGGTACGTTGTTGGAGGGGATTCTGAGGGACACGATTTACATACATTTGGGAAGGCAAGGGTTGATCGGAGTAGACAACGTAGCTTTCTGCATGGG
>NW_025210144.1:9332-15437 GCF_004010195.1 Chiloscyllium plagiosum
CCTACTCATACATCTGTCCAAACGCATCTTAAATGAATCTACCGTGCCTGCCTCCATCACATCTGCTGTAAAAGCGTTCCAAACGCCCACAACCTTCTACGTGAAGTACTTACCGCGTGTTTCCCCTTAAAGCTTCCACCTCTCACTTTGAAAGCACGACCTCTCGTTATAGAATCCTTCATCCTGGGAAAAAGCTTGTCCCTATCCACCCTGTCTATACACTTCTTGATTTTGCAAACCTCAACCAGGACCCACTGAATCTCCTTTTTTCTAGGGAAAATAAACCTAACCTACTCAGCCTATCTTCATAGCTAGTATTTCATTCCGATTGGTAGACAGATTAGTACCTTTCAGTCGCGTGGGATACAGAGGAAGCTAGTCACATTTGACCTGAAGGAAAAGGGGTATTCTTCAGACTGGAGGCTTGTGAGCAGCAGTGTGCTGCAAGAATCAGTAATGAGTCACTGCATTTCATCATTTATGTAAAGGATTTAGATGTGAATATTGGGGCTATAGTTAGTAAGTTCATAGATGACATCAGAAAGGTGGTGTAGTAGATTATCTCAGAGTACAATGAGACCACAATTAGATGGGAAAAAGGGGCAAGGAGTGACAGATTAAGTTTAATTTAGATAAATACGAGGTATTGTGTGAGGGCAAATCAAGGCAGAAATTATACACTTAATGGTAAGATCCTGGGGCGTGTTGTGAAACAAAGGGACCGAGCGATGCAGGTACATTGTTACTTGAAAGTGGAGTCGTAGGTGGACAGTGTGATGCTGAACACATTTGGCACATTTGCCTTAATCAGTCAGAGCATTGAGTATAGGGGTTGTGGTGGAATGTTGCATCTGTACAGGAAGTTGTTAAGGCCACCTTAAGAATACTGCAGAAAAGATTTACACGGATGTTCCAGGACTGGAGGTTTTAGCTTTATGGAGAGGTTGATTATGTTGATGTGTTTCCGCCAGGAGTGTCAGAGGCTGAAGGGTGACATTATAGAGGTCTATAAAACCATCAGGGGCATGGATATTCTGAACAGCCACATTCTGCTCCCCAGGATAGGGGGGGTCCAGAACAAGAGGGCATAGGTTGAAGGCGAGAGGGAGAATGATTTAGAAGGGACATGAAGGTAAATGTTTCACACAGAGAGTGGTGCGTGCATAGAAAGTTCTGTCTGAGGAAGTAGTGAAGGCGGTTACAGTCGCACATTTAAAAGTATCTGAGAGGAGGAATATTGGCCAAATGCTGGACTGGATGGGGACTGGATCAGATTTGATATCTGATCGGAGTGAGCAGGTTGGACTAATGGGTCTGTTTCCGTTCTGCATGACTCTCTGATTCTACAAGAGGGATGACAAAAAATTCTGAAAGGACCTTTAAAGTCGGAATTCTCTTCACTGGAGGTTTATTGTGCCTCTATATTCATATTGATTGAAAGCTGCGTTAGGTAAATATTTGACAGAGAAGTGAGTCATGCATAATGGGACGCAGACAGGAAAGTGAAGCTGAGACCCCAACCTGATCAGCCACAATCTTAGTGCCTGGGTGAGAAGGCTCAAAGTGTCTAATGACCCATTCCTGTCCCTCAATCCCATGTTCCTGTGTTCCATTCAGCCGCTCAAACATGCTAGACAGGAGTAGTTGGAGGCTACTTATTCTTATAACCTGGTGCACATAAACAGAGGAGACCATTCAGCCCTTCAAGACTGTCCCACACGGTGTGAGGTGATTTGGGAAGTGTAATTGGAAAATCTAGGCTGGATATGAAAGAGGCCCCACATCTCTCTTTTCTGAGCTCCCCCTCTCTGCAACTTGTGCTTCATTTGTTGGTCATGTTGTAGACCCAGATTCACTGTGAATACAACCCACATACCTCACCAAGCAATGGCTCACAAAATCCTCTGGTCTCCCTGACTGCAACATTCAAGAAAAGACCTTTCATGAAAATAACACCCACTAAATTTCGAATAACAGAATGGGAGAATATCAGAATCAGGGGAAGGTCGTTCACTCCCCAAGCCTGCCTTGCCCTTCACTAAGATCATGACTGATCTGCTCTTGGTCTCAAATCCTTTTCATACCCAATTATTCATAGCCCTCATCTCTCTGACAGGTCAATATCGATCTACCTCCTCTTCAAATACTTTCAGTCATCTTGCTCCCCAACACTCTTGAGAACAGAAATCCTGACATTCAATATCACCTGTTTGAAGAAAACACTTCGTGCTCCTATATCATGTCTTATTGATATGAACAAAAGAGGTTGACTCAAGAGTTCAGATAAAAATGACTGGCTCTGATGTCAAGGCAGTGGTTGACTTTTGTTTACACCAAGGAGCTGGACTTAATGGGAATCAAAGTAAACTCTCCAGTGTTTGGTGTCAAACATGGCACAAAGGAAGATGTTCATCATCGCAGTCCTGGGTCACCTCTGTGGGAGATCCTCAGGGTAGCTTCCTCTTCACAAAAATCTTCAGCTGCTTCATCAATGTCTCCCCGACCCACCCTCCCCACCATAAGATCAGAAGTGGGGATGGTCCCTGAAGATTCCACAATGGTCAGAACATTTTGTCCCCCCTCAGCTCCTGAACTGTTCTGTGTCCATTTGCAGCAAGACCCAGACTCCATTGGGACTTGTGCTGATAAAATGTCAGTAACATTCATGTAACAGCACTGCCTGACACTGCACATTGCCACAGTAAAACAAGAGTTCATTCAGCACCTAACGCCGGTTTCACAGGAATATGAGGAAGCCATTCAGCCCATTGACACTATTGGAGAAGAATAGGGATAGCCCATTCAGTGCCTCCAACCTATTACTCAGGAAGGGAAGGAGTCTAGTGTGAAGTACCACACCAGAGCCCCTTGAAAATATTTGAAGGCAGTAGCCACGATTCTAATGTTCTCTTATTTTAATTGAAATGTCAAGTTTCTGTTCCAGATGCAATGTGACGGGTCAAACTACTCGGTGGTAAGCAAAACACTATTTACTTAAACACGAAAGATGAAACAAAACCAAAGAAAGAGGAATTTAGAATAACGTAATTATATTGGACTGCTTAACAGAATAATAGATATAGGAGCTATTACTAATGAACTATTCCAACAGAGGAAACTCCCATAAATACAGCCCTTGGCAAAAGGAAATATTCAGAAACAGAATGTCATAAACATCTCTCCAATCCAGGAATTAAAAACAGCAGCAAGAGAAAATTCAGAGAGAGTAGCAACCAGGAGGCATCCACTGAAGCTTCCAACTCTGTGGAGACCCCAACAGTTTCTGATGTTGCCGAGAAACTAAAACCCAGTGATCCTAACCTGTGAGAGCTGGCCACACCCATTCAGGCTGCATTATAACAAACCCAAGGCCTCCCTCGCTGTTTACTCGAGTGGTCTTAACTCGCCAGCTTGGTAACAATCGTTGAATCTCTCTCTTAAATTAAACCAGGACAAAATAACCTCTTAAAGCTGCAGCATTGTCACACTTGTCAGCACATCGAGCTGTCAAACAGGAACCCAGTCAGGCACTTGGCCCTGTCCAATCGGACGAGGAAGTAGCTAGTCAGTCTCTTGAGCCACTTACACGGGAACAGTAGGAGGCCATTCCCAACATAATGCACTTTCACGGGGGCAGAATGAGGTAATTTATGCTGATTCCTGATGAATGTCTTATGCCCGAATCGTCGATTCTCCTGGTTCTCGGACGCTGCCTGACCTGCTGTGTCTTTCCAGCAATCCACTCTCTACTGTGATCTCCAGCATCGGCAGTCCTCACTGTCTCCTAATTGATGCTGTAACATGATGAACAAGTGGAGCAGAGGCTGCACAGGCAGACTGCTCCACTTTGTCCCTCTTGACTCCATTGCTTATAGGACTTTAACATGGTTCTCTAGCGGTGAGCAGAGAAACCATATGTCTTGTGTGAAGTCTCAAGAAGGCATCTTTCATCTACGAGAAGACAGCCTGGTGTTCTCTATGTATGGCGGAAGTGGGTGGGAATGGCTACCTGTTTCAGATGGAAGGTGTTGTGGCTGCTGTTGTGGATTCTGAGCAACCTGACTATTAGGGTTCACACGCTGACTGCACAATAACGTGAGGAGAGTTAATTAAGGCATATAAACTATTAGGAAAGTCACGTTCGACTGATAAATGGACTCTCTAAGTTCAAATAATGCTCATCTTGTTCATGTTGATCTTGTCCAGTGCACGTTCTGTTCTGTGTAACCTGTGTGCCTTACTCTGTCCAAGTCTATTTCTATCCTATGATCTGTCTGGCCATGCTGCCTATGATCTGCCCCCACTGCTCATAAATAAAGGGTTTCCCTGTATTGAGGTACACGAGACAATAAATCAAATCAATCAATCCTGGGTAAAGTATGGAATTTCTCTCCCTGTCAATGTCTCTTTTGGAAATAAGTGATCGCTGCCACTCGTCTTGTTTCAGCATCACCATTTCTTCGTCTCTCACTGCTCTACAGATTAAACACTCAGCTTCTTCACTTTATTCTCATGATACCATCATCAGTGTCTGTGGTAAGGAGATCATTCCTTACAAAGGTGATCAAATCTGTACAGAATGCCCCAAATGCGCTCTCAGCAAAGCTCTACAACAGCAGAAAGATGACTTTACTTAAGTACTCGAATCATCTTACAATGAAGTACAGCATACCATTGACTGCACCCATTACTGCACACAGGGTTTGATTCGGAGCAGTCAGTGAGTAGAAGATCATGCTTCCCAAATTTCTTAGAGTCCTTTTGTGATGTGACCAATAAGTTTGACGAGGGCAGAGCGGTAAATGTAGTCTCTACGGATTTCAGTAAGGCCTTTAATAAGTTTCCACATGGCAGGCCTCTCTGGAAGGTTCCATCACGTAGAATGTTGGGGGATTTGGCCAATTAGATACACTGTTGGCTTGTTGGTAGGAAGCAGGATGCTTGTCAGACCGGAGGCTGGGCCCATAACTGTTTGTTATCTATGATTTGGTTGAGAATGTACAAGGCATGATTAGTAAGTTCGCAGATGACACTAAAATAAGTGGTATTGTGATTAGTGAGGAAGATTATCCGAAATTGCAGCAGACCCTTAATCAAGTGGGCAAGTGGGCCGAGAAATGGCAAATGGAATTTAATATAGAAGTGTGAGGTCTTGCATTTCGAAATCTCAAATCAAGGTAGGAGTTCCATGGTGCATGGGAGAGCCTTAAGGGATGTAGGGTGCAGAGAGCCCTTGGCGGTCAGGTGCATGGTTCCCTGAGAGTGGAGTCACAGATCGACAGGGCAGTGAAAAGGGCATTTGCGACACTGGCCTTCATCAGGCAAGTCATTGAGTAAAGAAGTTGGGAATTTATGTTGCAGTTACACAGGACTTTGGTAAGGCCGCACTTGGAGTATTGTGTTCAGTTTTGTCACCCTTCTTATAGGGAGGATTTATGAAATTAGAAAAAGTGCAGAAGAAATTTACAAGGACGTTGGCAGGACCCAATTGTCTGAGTTATAGGGAGAGGTTGGACAAGCTAGGTCCTTTTCTTTAGAGTGGAGGAGACTGAGGGAGTAACCTTATAAAGCTGTATAAGATCATGAGGGATATGTATAGGGTGAATGCTCTCAGTCTTTTCCAAGGTTTAGAAAATCGAGGACGAGAGGGGATCAGTTTAAGGGTAAAGGGGAAAGAGTAAAAGGGAACCTGAGGGGCCACTTCTTTACACAGAGGGCTGGTACGTGGATGAGCTGCCAGCAGATGTGGCTGAGGGGGCACATTAACAGCATTCCAAAAGCATTTGGATAAATATGTGGCTCGGAACGGACTGGAAGTATATGGGCCAACCAGAGACCCGGGTTCAATTCCCACCTCAGGTGACTGACTGTGTGGAGTCTGCACGTTCTCCCCGTGTCTGCGTGGGTTTCCTCCGGGTGCTCCGGTTTCCTCCCACAGTCCAAAGATGTGCAGGCCAGGTGAATTGGCCATACTAAATTGCCCGTAGTGTTAGGTAAGGGGTAAATGTAGGGGTATGGGTGGGTTTCGCTTCGGCGGGTCGGTGTGGACTTGTTGGGCAGAAGGGCCTGTTTCCACACTGTAATGTAATGTAATGTAAAATTAGC
>NW_025210144.1:15772-18549 GCF_004010195.1 Chiloscyllium plagiosum
TATTTAAACTCTTTGGTTGTCTTTGAATTATTGTCAAAACAGCAACCAAAACTCAGGTTTCCATTTCCCAGCTAATTGTTACATGTGGAAGAGTGTGACCTTTAGCTGGCATCTGTGACTGGACTTTCTATTCAGCAAAACCCGTTCTGTCTTAAAATGACCGGACATGCTTTCGGCTTCATAACACCTCCCCACTTAAAAAAAACATGAAATGGCAGAATGAAAAGAAGGTTTCATTTCTTTTCCTCTAATTCTTAATCCCATTATTATGAATTACAAACGTATTAATCTCAGCTATACCATACATATTAATTCTGCACACATATATAACACTGAAATAAGTCAAATCGTATCTAAACTTCTTCCTTTAAATCCGCGATAACGCATCTTCTATCACATTTTAGGACCCACAGCATGTACATTATGTAAGGTCAAAGTCGGTAAGATAAGACTCAAATGAAATAGTCTCATATTCTGGTCTTTGAATATTCCAAAAAATGCGAGAGGTGTGTCGTTCTCCACAACCATCTCCGACAATTCCTTTATCATATAAACATTAAAATATTGTCAGTCCAGTGCTAAACTTAATCATTCTTTTTCAATAATGGAGATGTTGTATTTTTCTTTCTGGTGGATATTGAGTTTTTTCGACAAGTAGCCAATTGGTCATTCAAATCAATCATCATCTTCCTGTATCAATACATCTTCGACCAGTATATCCCGAGCATCAAACACAATTTTCAAAGGGTTTCAGAATATTTGGTTCAGCTAAAACTGGTGCGGTGATTAATCCTGCTTTAAAATTCTCAAATGCCTTCTGGCATTGTTCTGACCACCAGAATTCTGTGTTCTTCTTTAGTAAATCCATCAGTGGTGCCAATATGTTGCTGAAGTTTGCAACAAACTTCCGATAGAGTCCACGCAGTTCCAAAAATCGATGCACGTCTTTCTTCGAGGATGGTCGTGGAAATTCCTCAAAATCCTTCGTCTTTGTGTTCCATGGGATCAACCTTGTCCAATGTAATGTCCCAAGAACGTCACCTCTGCATTCGCGAATTCTGTTTTCTTTAAGTTTATTACCAAGTTTGCTTCTTGCAATCGTTCAACATGCTCTGCTAACTGTAACATGTGAGCTTTCAATCACTTGCTAAAGATCACCATATCATACAGATAAACTGCACAATTTGTTCATCTGGCCGCAACTCTGTTCCTGAGTCTTAAATGTGGTGGTGCATTATTCATTCACATGACATTCTCGAATTTTTTTTGTCATATCCGGTATCTTTACCAGATAGTTGAACTGACTCATTTTTTGTTTAATTTGAAAGGGGGCACTAAACCTGGCTTTGAAGAGATTTCCTACCACTGGTGGCAGGGGGCACTAAACCTGGCTTTGAAGAGATTTCCTACCACTGGTGGCAGTACTAAAATGTCATCCCCACGGGAAATCATCAATATTTCAGAGTTTTTATCTGCCACCTGCTTCATTCCATGCTGTGCCCTCTTCAGGTGCTGTTTAGCTAATTCACCTACTCCATCTAATTTCTCCCTCACCTCAGATACATAATCCAAGTGTGAGATCTCCGACTTCAGTCCTGTCAATTTATATTTAATTAATTTCAAAGGACCTCTCACTTCATATCCGAATATTAGCTCAAAGCAAGTAAAGTGAGTAGATTTATTTGGGGCATCTCTAATGGCAAACAATATAATGAGACACCTTTATTCCAATCATTCGGGTAATTCTGACAATACGCCTTTAATATTGTCTTCAGCATCTGATGCCAACTTTCCAAGGCTCCCTGGGATTCGGGATGGGACGCACTTGATTTAAACTGTTGTATGCAGAATCTATCCATGACGTCCTTAAACAGCTGGTTGGTAAAATGAGACCCTTGGTCTGACTGAATCACACTGCGTAGCCCACAGCGAGTAAAGAAAGCTACCAACTCCTCTACCTCCGTTTTTGCCTTAATACCCCATAATGGAATTGCCTCTGGAAATCTGGTGGACACATCCATTATGATCAGCAGATATTAATTTCCACTTTAATTTGGAAAGGGGAGCTCCACAATTAATCATGACTCACGTGAAAGGTTCTTCGAATACACGAATTGACAACAAAGGTGCTGGTTTTAATACTGCCTGTGCCTTACCTACCATTTGAAATGTATGACATGTACAACAAAAATTAACCACGTCCTTGTTCATTCCAGCCACTAGAAATGCTTTAGCCTGAGTCTTCCGTGCATCAACTCCTTTGGCGTTTTCTTCCGGTTTTCCTTCCTGCTGTAACTTACGACAGTGGGATCTTGTTACTACACAGTCTGGAAAAATCCCTCGGTATTTTTATTGTAATTCCCGTTCCCTGGCCTTACTTTGGCTTCTCCACCACAAGGGGTGCCTTTCCCACCTTGGATCCTGCTAAATCATTCCCAAGAACAAACTGTATTACTGGAACTGACCCTCTGTCACTCAATCTCACTGTTAGTTCCCCAACCTTGGTGTGGCACTCCAACCTGATGTTACACAAGGGAATGCTTAATTTCTGACCCCATTCGACAAATTATCATGCTGTTGAGTAACATGTCAGAAAGAGTGAAAATACTTCCATCTCTTACTATTGGAGGCCGACGGAAAGTGAGGACTACACATGCTGGAGATCAGAGTTGAAAAGTGATGGACTGGAAAAGCACAGCAAGTCGGCAGCATCCGAGGGGCAGGAAAGTTGACGTTATAGACAATAGACAATAGACAATAGATGCAGGAGTAGACCA
>NW_025210145.1:0-3113 GCF_004010195.1 Chiloscyllium plagiosum
TCTCATCATATCCTGTTTAATCTCTAGAACACTGTCTCTAGTGCAATCACGTCTTTGTTATCGTGTGCTGAGTGGAATTGTTCACAGTGCCCTGTAGCCAAGCCAAAGTTGTGTGTACCTCCAACATAACCTCCTATCTTTCAGATTTTTTGTGTCTCTGAAAAGGCTGGTGTGCTGCATTCTTTAATTGACCTGTTAACCTGCCCAGACAACTTCAGCGATTTGTGGACAATAACGCCAATTAGCACGGTTTCTTTGAACTTCCTTGTGGCCTTGTGGTCTATTTAGTTGTTCGAAATAGGTGGATATCTGGGATGCTTGGGTGTGGAATGTCACCTTGTCCGAGCAGATGCAGTGGATACGGAGGAATTGGGAGAAAGGCATGGAGTTCTAACAGGAGAAGGCGTAGTCCAGGTAATTATGGAAGCCTGTGTGTTGTAGTAAATGTCCACCTGGAGACTGTAGACGGAGATGGAAACAGAGTGGTAAAGAAACGGGAGGGAGGTGTATGCGATACATCAAGTAATTTGAGAGTGGGCTGAAACTTGTGGATGAAGCTGATGAACTGCTCCAGTTCAGCCTGGGTGCAGAATGCTGCACCAAAGCAGTAGTAAATATAATGTCGGAAGACGTGGGTCATAGTGCCTGTGGAGAAACTGTTCGACATGGCTAACAAAGAAGCAGATGTAGCTGGGTGCCATCCGAACTTCCATGGCTACCCCTTCGATTTGGACGAAATGGGAGGTGTTAAAGAAAAAGCTATCAAGGGTGAGGACTAGATTGGTGAAGTGGAGGAGGGTATTGGTGGACAGGGACAGCTTGGGCTTCATGAAAAGAAGGATGCTGAGGGCCTGAAGACCATTCTTGTGGGCTATGGATATCGACATATAGGAGAAATGCCCAGCCATCGCGATGATAAAGCGCTGGGTGTAGGGGATCTGGAAGTTACCTAAGAAATGGAGGGCGTGGTTGCTGTTGCGGATGTAAGTGGGACGTGGTGGACAAAGTGGTGGAGGAAGATACAATAACACAGTTTAAGATAGGCTTGACAGATATATGAATAGATAGGGAATAGAGGGATACATAATGTGTCGAGGCAAAAGGTTTTCATTTTGGAAAGATACCATATGTCAGTACAGTCTTGGTGGGCTGAAGGGCCTATTCTATACAGTACTGGGCTTTATTCATTGCATTTTATTATTGTATTAACTGCATAAAAAAGATATTGATTCGGTACTACTGTCTCCTATTTTAAGTGAAATATTTTTCGAAAGTAAGAAGCTTGGACATTTAGAAGAAGTGAAAACAAACCTCTGAATGGAATTGGGCAAGGAACCAGCGGTCATCCTACAATCATGTGTAACTCCACGTTTGCTGCGCCATGGTCATTGGTCAATAGGATTCAGACAAACTAATGGCACAGAGTAAGTGACCTTGCCATAGATATAGAGTCTATGCACAAGTGTTCAAGGGTAGACGACTGGCCTCAGTGGGCAGGCATTATTCAGCAGTTCTGATTGGGTATTTTCATTGAACAGTTCTCATTGGTCGGTCTTCATCAACTAGTGCTCGTTAGCTGGTCTTTATCAAATGGGCTTAAGGGAGCTGTTTTCACCAATGGAAGATGGACCAGAAAAAGAGAAAGGAGAACCAGGAACAAGTTTTCTAACAGCTCGGTGAGCGCAGACAGCGTTACCCCTATCACTTTATTGAGACAAATACATTCTACAGTTACTGTCTGTTTTTTGATATCACTCATCCATCGCCAGATGTCACTGTTATATATTTTCATTGTGTAACTAATGTATCATATTCAACTATTACTTCTCATTAAAGTCGATAAACTATCAGAGAATTGCTGATAAGTCATTGACTGGCTATATTAGGGTACAAAGAACACAAGACCAAAACCCCGCCCCTCAGCTCGCACCCGAAGCCAACCAGGAGGTTTTAGTGAATTTAAGGAAAATGTGGGTAATGAGCTCAAGGCCTGGGAGTCACAACAGGGTGAGTGTAGCAATACCCTGCCAAGGACTTGAATCACTGAAGAAGGCAACTGGCAACAACATTCACTGAGGGCTTTCTGGGGCACATGATTGCGGAGTTTCAGTTATCAGTTCTCAGCCAACCTGGGTAAAGACTACGGATTTCCTTCCCTCAAGGTTGATCGCGAATCTGATAGGGTGTTTACATGCTCACCATTTCTGAAACTAGCTTTGAATTGCAGATTTATTGATGCCATGGTGGGATTTGAACAACAGTTCCAAAGCATTACGTACTGCTTTATTAGTCTTATGACATTACCACTGCATTGATATTGTGGAAGGAGACTGGGATGGACAATGGATTTTGTGGGCGAACTTTGACCTGTGAGTGCTTGCTGGTGAATGTGTTGTTGCACTGTGAAACTGCCTCAGTCTGAACAAACACGATCAGTTATCGCCAACGATAGCAAAACCAATTGGTGTCTAGCCCTCCTGCCTGTGGAGTTCATCTCTGAGAAACTTGCTTGCTCCATTCCCTGCTGCTCCCCCGCCATGCCCACATTCGCTCCCCTTTGCCAAAAGCACTGAACACACAGCAGCAATGCAAGTGGGCAATGCCATCACCCAGTTGAGATCCCCAACTCCTCATCCCCTTCCACAGTAACCAAAGAGGCTAGATGCCCAGTAATCCCCCTGAACAAAGCCACTGTGCAATTTGTACTGCTAAGGTAATGTCCGTCCGTCCAAATGTCACCATCCCCTCACTCACTGGCATGTTTTACTGCCAAACAAAGGACCACCCACGGGATGAACACCTCATCTCTTCTAGTGCCAGAGTGACAGCAAGTGAAAACAGCTAGGTGAGCTAGAATGCATCAGCTCCAGGATAAGGCGACTCATCGACTGTGAACTTGATGCCCAGACAGTGAAAGAAAGATAGGGTCTTTTCAACCAATTTCTCCACCCCTATCCCTGGATGAACTGCAAACTGCTGTCTCACCAGGAAAAGAATGGAGGTGAAGAAGGTAATCTCTGTGGTGTTCGGGGGCACTGCAGGCTTTGAAAATAAAGAGGAGGCCAAGTGTTGGATTCATGACTCAGAGGAAATCGTGAAAAGAGAATCATGAA
>NW_025210145.1:16200-18551 GCF_004010195.1 Chiloscyllium plagiosum
AGTGGAGTGCGAGACAGCGGCAAGAGAGAGGGGAGGACGAGAGTGTGGGGACAGCGAGAGAAAGTTGGGCGAGATAGAGAAAGGCGAAAGAGAGGCAAGAGAGAGAAGAGAGGTCGAGAGAGAGGGAATAGCGAGGGAGAGGGCAGGCCGAGAGAGGGGAGAGCTGCAGAGTGGGCAGCGAAAGAGAGGAAGGCTAGAGAGAGGAGTGGGCGAGAGAGAGGGGAAGGTGAGAGAGAGAAGCGTGCAAGAGTGGGGTGTTTGAGACAGAGGGGAGGCTGCAGAGGGGTAGTGAGTGAGGGCAGGGTGAGAAAGAGGGTTGGGTGAAAGACGTGTCGCACTCAACCACTGACTAAGCCTCTCCCTGCTCGCCAAATCTCAACTTCTTGCCTTCACCTATCCAGGTGGCATTCAGGCCCTTACAAACTTCCACCACACTCACCTCTCCTGCTTTGCAAATTCAAGCACTGCTGCAACTAGTGTCCACGTCTCAGACGGACTGACTGCAGGAATTTCATATAAGCTTGCTGCGTTTGCCGTCTGAGGACTTTTCTCTCCCACAGTTGTTGTTTGTTGCTTCTGGGCTCACGGGTGAGAAATTGCCCTCAGTGAAACAGCAACACCTTGCAGAATCATTCATTTGTATTTGGAATGACTGTTAGAGGCTGTGTAGAACTCCTTGGAAATGGACAGGATGAGAAATAAGTAATGTTGTCCTTAGGTCTATTTGTGCAGAGGTAAGTGTCTCTACAGCTGGCACGGGAATCCACGTTCACTCCAGCCATTGGGCCATTTGATGGACAAGCTTATTCTAAATGTTCACTTCCTTCCCTCATCCTGCTCAGCACCTAGCCTATTGCCTCGTCCTATGTCAACCTTTTGCTCTAGATCAGGAGCTTTTTTCCAGGTGAGAAAACATTTTTTCGTTCCAGGAAAATGCCTGTGTATTTCCCATTAATGTTGAAGATATCAAATTTTTTCTCTTGTTCAAACTTTTAGCGATGGCAGCATTTCCTAAATGGTGATACCCTGTAATAAAAGAAGTTGGAGGGTTTTTGGAAAATAAAATTGACTAATAAACCTTCCACCTTGCCAGTGCAACCACTGTGACCTCTCGAATATTATAAAGATTATAGAACTCTGAGCCTGACATGAGTCATGGATAGATGTTTAGCGAACCCTTGGTGACAGGATGTGTGTGTATTTGGAAAACCAAGGACTGACTGGGAATAGTCAATATGGCTTTGTGCGTGCGAAATACAGTCTGATTAACTTGATTAGGTTTTCTGAAGAAACAAAGAGGATAGATGAGGGCAGAGCAATGTATATGATCTATGGACGTCAGTAAGGTGTTCGACAAAGTTCCACATGGTGGACTGGTGAGCAAGGATAGATCATATGGAATAGAGGGAGAATTACTTGGATACAGAAATAACTCGAAGGTAGAAGACAAAAGGTGATGGTGGAGGATTGATTTTCAGACTGGAGGCTTGTGACCAACGGCGAGCCACAAGAATAAGTGCTGGGTCCTCTATTTTGCATCATTTGTATAAATGATTTGGATAGGAACTTAGGAGGTAAGGTTCTTAAGTTTGCAAATGCCTCCAAATTTGGATGTGTAATGGACAGCAGTGGTGGATGTCTCAGTACAACAAGGTCTTGATCAGAAGGGCTACTGGGTCAAGGAGTGGCAGATGGAGTTTAATTTAGATAAATGTGAGGTGTTGCATTTTGGAAAGGCAAATCAGGATGCGACTTATATACTTAATGGTACGTTGCGAGTATTGCTGAACAAAGAGTACTTCGAGTGCAGGTTCATAGTTCCTTGGAAGTGGAGTCACAGCTAAACAGGATAGTGAAGAATGACGAGTTGAACAGAGGGGTCTTGTCATGTATACTTCTCTATGACTCTCAGATGTGACAAAGATTTGGATATACAGTGAGTTGTCTTTCCCCGCCTCAGTCGCACATTGTCTGATCTCAGAGTCATTCTGCACGGAAACGTATCCGACTTATTCATTTCAACCAGATTTCCTGGACCAGATGTCACAGAGTCGCAATTCCGCCAGAATGGAAACAAGCCATTCTGCCCAAAATATCCACACAGACTCTCCAAAGAGCATTCGACCCAGACTCACACACCTACTGTATCCCTGTAATCCTGCATTTCATGTAGCTAATTCACCTGATTTACGCATCCCTAGAGTAGTCCTACTTACCAACATTTGGCCCATATTCTGCTAATCATTTCTATCCATGTCCCTGTGCAAATGTATTTTCTCTTTTCAGGACACAATGACTGTAACCCAGCCAGTACAGAGTCAGTGCCCAAAACTGAAGAGACACTAAATCTC
>NW_025210146.1:0-2494 GCF_004010195.1 Chiloscyllium plagiosum
GATCTCAGGATAAGGGGCAAATTATCTGAGACTGAGATGATTTGAAAACACATCCCTCAAAGGATCTCAGCGTATTCAGTATTCGCCATTCCAAAGAGTGTAGATGCACTGTCAATGAATACATTCAAAACTTCACAGAGATATGGAGGAGCTTCAGGTTAGATGAGGTTACAGTGATATGGAGGTATAGGTTCAGGAGGGTATTACAGTGTGGGGAAGCTGCAAGAGAACAGGGAGATTACCGAGATACGGACGGGTGAATGTGCTGGAAGACTTTATAAACTTCGAGAAGGCTTTTATAGCGAGAGGGTAGTATGTAATTGCTAGAGTGGGTTCCAGAAATATGGAAGGATATACGTGATGAAGGATGCTACGGTGATAAGAAGGACTGAAGATACTGCAGGAGATTACAGAGATCAGTCGGGTGGAAGGCTGCTGATGTATGTGTTGGTGGACGTTATGCAGATAAGAATAGGTTCAGATGTTGGAGGCTGTCAGCGATATAGGGAGGTGTGGAGAGGCTGGAGGAGGTGACAGAGGTCAGGAAGACCGTCAATGATGTTTGAAGTTCCCAGAGGTACGGGTGGGTAGAGCGGCTGGAGGTGTTTACGTGGATAGAGAAGGATAAAGTGGGTAGAGAAGGTTACGGAGATGAAGACGGCTGTAGTGTCTGGGTGTGGGTAAGGAAATGGGGAAAGATGTAAGTGTTTATAGAACATAGTAAATACAACGCAGAACAGGTCCTTTGGTCCTCGATGTTGCACCGACCTGTGAACTAATCTCGGACAAACTCCCTACACTGTCCCATCATCATCCAAATGCTTATCCAAGGATTGTATAAATCCCCCTAACGTGGCTGAGTTAAGTACATTGGCAGGCAAGGCATTCCATGCTCTTACCACTCTCTGAGTAAAGAACCTGCCTCTGACATCAGTCTTAAACCTGTCACCCCTCAATTTGTAGCTACGTACAAGCTGATGTCATCATCTGAGGAAAAAGGCTTTAACTGTCTACCCTATCTAATCTTCTGACCACATTGTATGCCTCTATCAAATCCCCTATTAGCCTTCTTCTCTCCAATGGGAACAGAACCAAGTCTCTCAGCCTTTCCACATAAGACCTTCCCTCCAGACCAGGCAACATCCTGGAAAATCTCCTCTCCACATTTTCCAATGCTTCCACATCCTTCCTGTAATGGGGCGATAAGAGCTGTACATAACCTTCCAATTGAGGCCGCACTAGCATTTTGTATATTGGCAGCATGACATTACGGCTCCGGAACTCAATCCCTCTACCAATAAAACCTAACACACCGTATACCTTCTTAACAGCATTATAACCTGGGTGGCAACTTTCAGGGATCTATGTACATGGAATCCAAGATCCCTCTGCACATCCACACCACCACGAATCTTTCCATTGACCCAGTGTTCTGCCTTTCTGTTATTCTTCCCCAAAGTGCATCACCTCACATTTAGCTGCATTGAACTCCATTTGCCATCTCTCAGCCCAATTCTGCTGTTTATCCAAGACCCCTGCAACCCCGCAAAATATTTCCATACTGTTCACTACTTCTCCTACTTTAGTATCATCTGCAGACTTAGTAACCCATCCACTTATGCCTGCATCCAAGTCATTTATAAAAATGACAAACAGCAGTGGTCCCAAACAGATCCTTGTGGCACGCCACTAGTAACCGGAATATATGCTGAATATTTTCCATCAACCACCACGCACCATCAACCATTAATTAAACTAAACGTGTTCATGCAGGTTATATACGTAAGAAAAGGTAGAGGCAATAGAGAATGCCAGAATCATGGGGCAGTATGGAGAGGCTGGAGGAGGTTACAGAGATCAGGAGAGCCTAGTGGTTGGATGAGGTTTACAAAGGTCGGGAGCGGGGAGTGGCTGGACGAGGTTACAGCGACAGGGTATATGAGAGAGCAGCTTAGAGAAATGTGTAGGATTTGTAGGGGCTGGAGTAAGTCACAGATAAAGGAAGATATGATGGAGATGGTTAGAGACAGAGGGAGGGATGTAGGATTTGGAGAGGTTTACAAAGGTCGGGAGCGGGGAGTGGTTGGACGAGGTTTCAGCGACAGGGTATATGGGAGAGCAGCTTAGAGAGATATGCAGGGTTTGTAGGGGCTGGAGTAAGTCACAGATAAAGGGAGATATGATGTAGGAGGATAGAGACAGAGGGAGGGATGTAGGGTTTGCAGGCGCTGAGAGAGATAAAGAGGGGTCTGAGTTTGGAGAAGATTGCAGAGTTAGGGAGAGGTGAAGGAGTTGGAAAGTATTAGAGAGATAGAGAGTGGTGTTGGATTTGAAGGATTCAAAGTTTGTGCGTAGATTTGTAGCTCGGGTGCTCGTTGTTGTGGTTCTGTTCGCCGAGCTGGAAGTTTTTGTTGCAAACGTTTCGTCCCCTGGCTAGGCGACATCATCAGTGCTGGGTACCCAATATACCAACCACGACAGCGGACAGCTGAAA
>NW_025210146.1:3223-18553 GCF_004010195.1 Chiloscyllium plagiosum
GTGTACAGAGAGGTAGGGAGGGATGTAGGGTTTGGAGGAAGTTACAGAGATGGGAGAGGGTAGTAAGCTAGAGAGTGAGCAAGAGAGTTTAGCAGGGGTGTAGGTTTTACAGATATTTACAGTGATAGGTTGGTTGATGAATGGACAGACAAGGGACAGAGAGTAATTGAAGGAGTGAGACCTTGGAGTGTCCAATCATGGGAGCCAAAGGGTCAGTGTCATCCACACAGGAGAGGCCCTTGTGTTGACAGTCATAAAAATAAAAGGCCCTGAAGACCTTGCAAACTCCTCCTTCCTGATGCCTTGGAGCTTATGCCAGAATTGAGAGAGATGTCCTCCAGACTGCCCAAGCAACAATGTGGCATAACAAAACCTCATGGGGTCATAGCAAACACTGATACAGAAACCTCCTGCCGACTCCCCTACCTGAGTTGATGGATCAGTGTCCCTCCACATTGAACAACACTTGGAGGACGCACTGACAGAGTGACAGAGCTGGAGAATCTAGACTGGGTGGGCCATTTCAAACCCAACACCAAGAGGGGCTCAGCAGCAGCATTGCTGATCTAGATGGTCGGGTCCAAAAGGACATAACTGCTTCACTGCGTCTGCACCAGATCGTGGGAAATGACTGACAGGGAGAAACATCCTTGACCTCAACCTCTTAACTTAAAAATGTGTTGCTGGAAAAGTGCATCAGGTCAGGCAGCATCAAAGGAACAGGAGAATCGACGTTTCGGGGTCATTTCATGTTGCCTGACCTGCTGCGCTTTTCCAGCAACACATTTTTCAGCTGTGATCTCCAGCATCTGCAGTCCTCACTTTATCCTAATTAACCTCATCCTCACCAACCTACCAGCTGCAGACACATTGATCGATGACCGTATTGGGAATGGTGAGTACCGCACACAGTATTTCTGGAGACAAAGTTCCACTTTTACATCGTGAAGTCCCCCTGTGTATATGTGACACCATCACTGTGCTAAACAGGGCATATTTCCAATAGATTTTGGAATTTTGCACTGGCCTGTGTGAGGTGGTTCGGGTCATTACCAACAGCAGCAGAAATTTACTCCAGTATAATTTTCACTATCATTGCCTGGCGTATGCTCCACTTTATCCTGACCATCAAGCCAGTGATAGACCCTTGCTAAATGGAGAATACAGGAGGGCCTGCCTATAGTAGCACCAAATACACCTCAGAATGAGATGAAGTTACTAAATTGGGCTACTTACTCAGCACATGGTATAAATAGCAAATGATACACAGATCTAACCAATGAATCAGACCTAATCTCTCACATGCAGTCCACATGAGTGGTGGTGGACAATTACACAACTCATTGGGAGTTGGAGGATCCACAAATACCACCTTCCTCAAAGATTGAAGAGTCCAGCACAATAATAGAAAAGCTAAGGCTGAAACTTGCAGAACAATGTTCAGACAGAAATATCGATGGGCTGATCTATTTTAGTCTCCTCCAGATGGCAGTCTTCAGATAATCCGATTCACTTTATATGTTATTTACAAACAGCTGGAGGGATTGGAGAATGCAAAGTCTGTGGGTCCTGAGAAAATTCCATTCAGGCTGTTCCTGCTGGGATACAGCACTGACATCGACCTGACAATGTGGGAAACTATCCGGGTGTGTCCTGTACATACACAGACAAAACATCATACAATCAATGGATGCTCTAATCACGGTCATTAATAAAGGCATGGCAGATGTCAACTACAGTGGGATCAAGCAGCACTTCCTCAGCACAAACCAGCTCACTAAAGCTCAGTTTGGGCTCTCATCCCTTGGGCTCATTGAAGCCTTGGTTTAACGATGCACAACAAGAGAACACACAGCTGAATTCTAGAGGTGAGGTGACAGTTACTGCACTTTTAACATGATCATAACTGCACTTGACCAAATGTCGTATCCAGGATTAATGGCAAACCTGGAGCAAATAGGAATCGTCTGCATTGTCAGAAGTTACACCTGGTACAAAGGAAGGTGGCTGGGGTTGGTGGAGAGCAGCCATCTCAGCTCCGCCGCAGTTCCCCAGAGTAGGAGTTTCTGGGAGAACCTGTAGATCAGAAATGGAAAGGTAGGGCACCATACCCCAATAGGATGATAGAGATGCTCTCTCGTTCGACAGAGACGACTGGCACTAGTTTAACTGGACAGTCATCATGCCTCAAATGAGGGAGAGGTTGAGTAGGACAGCCCTCTCAGACACCTCAGTCAGTGCAGGAATTGAACTCACACTGTTAATATTAATGTATATTACAAACCAGTCGCCCAACTGATTGAGCTAACCAAGTCCTCACTCAACTCCTTGGGGAAGATACTGTAATATTATTCCATTCAGATATGTTGTTAGACACCTCTGGAGCAGGTGAAACTAGAAGCAAGCTTCCCAGCTCAGAGAGAGGGACAGCATCACTGAGCTGTAAGTGAGCTCTCTGCCTTAGGCACAATAATTTTTAGCTGCTTCATAAATGACCATCCCTACTCAAGCGAAGTCACAACTGGGGATATTTGTCAATGATTGGACAATGTTGAACACCATTTGTGATTTACTCAGATACTGAAGCAATCCTTATCCAAATGCAACAAGGACCTGGGAATATGAAGGTGTGTGCTTAACAGTGACAAGTACAATTTCCATTTTACACATGCCAGAAAACGATTAACTCTAACAACTGAAAATGGAACCATGTACTCGAACGTTCAATGCCACCACCATCACTGAACGCCCAACGACCAATATCCCGGGGATTACCGTTAACCAGAACTGGACTGACCGTATAAATTTCATCACCCATTCCTGTAAAGGGCTTATGCTAAAACGTTGACTCTCCTGTACGTCCGATGCTGCCTGACCTGTTGTGCATTTCCAGCGTCACACTTTGACGCATATAAATTAATTGGTGGAAAGAATATCTCAAGGGCTAGGAATCCTCAGAAATAACATACCTTATGATTTCCAAAACGTGTACACCATCTATAAGACACACATTGAATGTGTGTGTGATGAAATACCCGCCCCCTCCCCATTTGCCTGTGAATGCAGCTTCACCCCTCATCCACTGACACTGAGGAGCAGCAATACCTGCCATCTGCAGAAATTAACCAAGGCTCCTGACAACGTACCTCTGAAACAATGACCGTGAAGAAGGACAAGGGAAACAGATACTTAGGATCATCATCATGTTCGCTTTCCCTTCCACCATCCTGATTGGGATGTATATTGCCTTTCCTTCAGTGCCACTATTTCAATTTCCCTCCTAATAGTATCGTAAGTCTAATTACAGCACATTGACAGCAGTGATTCAATGTGGCAGCTCACCCTCACCTTCTCAATGGCAACAAGAGCTGGGCAATAAATACTGGCCCAATAATATTCCATGTATAAATGAAAATGAAAATATTGACCATACGTGCTCAATGCTGGACACTGTGCTTTGGGCTTTGTGAGCTCAGTCTGTTAGGGTCCAGGTAGTAACCTGTTTGTTGTGAACAGATGAAGATATGTGTTGTTTTAAACAATCTCTCAGTCTCTCAGATGCATGGCCTACGTACCGAGCATCTCACAGACACTGACTTTCACAACTCACATTACTGAGCTCTGAGATAGACAGAAGCAATTCAAAATGGACTCATATCTGACTGTAACATGTTTAAAAATACAGTGATATTGTTGCCATGAAAGTGATTGAGTGAATATTAGCAGGAAGAAACTGAGGACTGCAGATGCTGGAGATCAGAGTCAAAAGTGTGGTTCTGATAAAAATAAACACAGCCGTTCAGGCAGCATCTGAGGAGCAGGAGAGTCGACTATGAGTTCACAATATTAACACAAGGGAAAATAAATGAATATTTTCAAAGTCCTTGTACTTAATAAGAATGTGGTCTTGGGTCTGGTAATGAAATTCATCATTTCAATGCTCCTTACTGTGAGTTGGCTACTCACATCATATTGTTGTTATAACAGTGTATTGAATAAATGGGTGGATTTTGTGCTTATTGGACAATCTAAAAGTTGGTATTATGAAAGGATCTCGAACCTTCAGTAAAGAGACTTTATTTAATGGCTGTTAACGGTTAGAACAATGCTGCAAACATTAACACAAAAATTTCCAGCTTAAGTCACACACAAGGACGTTGGGCTGAGATCAGGATGGCCATTAATGGTGCTGCACAATTCTGTTTGGATACTGACATTGTGGGGCTAACATACACTGGATATGATTTATGAGGGATTCAATGTAAGATGTTATGTGCTGCAGGAGTCCATCACCTTTATAACACATTCATTCAGGATCGAGTCCAAGGTGCAGAATTACAGGGTTTAGGTGGCACACAAGAAGTGATATACTTGCAGGACATGGCTATTCACAGGTCGTTGTTATAAATATTGAACTGCGTCTGGACCAGCACCATGTGCTAGTCCATTGACCAGTCTGCCCCACACACATCACCCCGCTGTTCAGGTATGTCTCTAACCAGTCTATTGTGAGGGATTGTGGGAGTAACTGCCCAGCACCAGTTTGGGAGCTCTCTGCACAGATATTGGAGATGGACAGTATTTTGGAGGTCATGGTGAGGGTCAGTAACACTGTGTCTGAATTCAGGCTTTTCCTCAAAGTCATTTTGTACAGTAACCATCACGGCCCAACATACCTCCCACTGTTCAGTAACCATCACGGCCCGACATACCTCCTACTGTACAGTAACCATCACGGCCCAACATACCTCCCACTGTTCAGTAACCATCACGGCCCGACATACCTCCTACTGTACAGTAACCATCACGGCCCAACATACCTCCCACTGTTCAGTAACCATCACGGCCCGACATACCTCCTACTGTACAGTAACCATCACGGCCCAACATACCTCCCACTGTTCAGTAACCATCACGGCCCGACATACCTCCTACTGTACAGTAACCATCACGGCCCAACATACCTCCCACTGTTCAGTAACCATCACGGCCCGACATACCTCCTACTGTACAGTAACCATCACGGCCCAACATACCTCCCACTGTTCAGTAACCATCACGGCCCGACATACCTCCTACTGTACAGTAACCATCACGGCCCAACATACCTCCCACTGTTCAGTAACCATCACGGCCCGACATACCTCCTACTGTACAGTAACCATCACGGCCCAACATACCTCCCACTGTTCAGTAACCATCACGGCCCGACATACCTCCTACTGTACAGTAACCATCACGGCCCAACATACCTCCTACTGTACAGTAACCATCACGGCCCAACATACCTCCCACTGTTCAGTAACCATCAAGGCCGACATACCTCCTACTGTACAGTAACCATCACGGCCCAACATACCTCCCACTGTACAGTAACCATCACGGCCCAACATACCTCCCACTGTACAGGAACCAACATACCTCCCACTGTTCAGTAACCATCACGGCCCGACATACCTCCCACTGTACAGTAACCGTCAGAGCCCGACATACCTCCCACTGTACTGTAACCGTCACGGCCAGACATACCACCCACTGTACAGTAACCGTCATGGCCCGATACACCTCCCACTGTACAGTAACCATCACGGCCCAACATACCTCCCACTGTACAGGAACCATCACGGTCGGACATAGCTCCCACTGTACAGTAACCATCACGGCCCGACATGCCTCCTACTGTACAATCACCATCAAGAGCTCAGTGCTTAGCACTGCTGCCTCACAGCACCAAAGTCCTAGGTTGAATTCCGGCCTTGGATGACTCTGTGTGGAGTTTGCACATTTCCACCGTGGCTCCGTGGGTTTCCTTTGGGTGCTCCGGTTTCCTCCCACAGTCGAAAGATGTGCAGGTCAGGTGAATTGGCCATTCTAAACTGCCCACAGTGTTTGGTACATTAGTCAGGGTTAAATAGCGGGCAGGGGAATGGGTCTGGGTGGGTTACTCTTCTGAAAGTTGGTGTCGACTGGTTGGGCTGTTGGGCCTGTTTCCACGCTGTAGGGAATCTAATCTAACCTCCAAGGTTCAAGTCTGGAATAAGATGGAATAATCACTTGTCTGAATGAATGCAGTTCCAACAGTACGCTAATATTGACTTACTAGCAACAGGCAACACAGTTTTGTGGGGAATATCTTGTCTCACAAACTTGATTGATAATTTTGAGGAAGTGACAACATTGATTGATGAGGGATAGGGGCTGGGTGTTGGCCGTTTGGTCCTTAGCCAGGCCTTTGATATGGTTCCTTATAGCAGGCTCATGTAGAAGGTGAAGTTAATGGGTTCAGCGGTCAGTTAGTAAGATGGATAGAGAACTGCTTGGCCATAGAAGACAGTAGTGGTGGAACAGTGTTTTTGTGACTGGAAATCTGTAAATAGATTGGCGGAGTTGCAGAATGTGAGGATGATTGCCAGAGAATACAGTAGGATATAGGTCAGCTGCTGACTTGGACAGTGAAAACGCAGATGTAACTTTATATGGACAGTTGTGACTATTAGCAGTTCATTAGCAGAGGGATTGAATTCAAGAGTCGTGAAGTGATGTTGCAACTGTACAGGACTTTAGTTAGGCCACATTTGGACGACTGTGTGCAGTTCTGGTCGCCTCACTTTAGGAAAGATGTGGAAGCTTTGGAGAGGGTGCAGAGAAGATTTACCAGGATGTTGCCTGGAATGGAGAATAAGTCGTACGAGGATAGGTTGAGAGTGCTGGGCCTTTTCTCGTTGGAACGGCGAAGGATGAGGGGTGACTGGATAGAGGTTTATAAGATGATCAGAGGAATAGATAGAGCAGACAATCAGAAACTGTTTCCCCGGATACAACAGAGTGTTACAAGGGGACATAAATTTAAGGTGAAGGGTGGAAGGTATAGGGGAGATGTCAGGGGTGGGTTCTTTACCCAGAGAGTGGTGGGGGCATGGAATGAGCTGCCTGTGGGAGTGGTAGAGTCAGATTCTATGGTGTCCTTTAAACGGCAATTGGATAGGCACATGGATGGGTGCTTAAGCTGGGCCAAATGTTCGGCACAACATCGTGGGCCGAAGGGCCTGTTCTGTGCTGTACTGTTCTATGTTCTATGTTCTATGTGACGTGATGCGTTTTAGGAGGTCAAATGCAGGAGAGAGTATAAAGTGGATGGAAAAACTAGTGGCCGCATCAGCATCCGTAGGGATCTAGGTTTACAGCTCCACAGTTCCTTGAAAGTGGCAACATAGGTGGATAGGGTGATCAAGAAGACTGATGGCAAACTTGCAGACAGGCATCAGAGTATGCAGTATGAAAATTATCAGGTCATAGTGCAGCTATAGAGAAACTTAGCTCGGGCACATTTGGAATATTGTGTACAGTACTGGTTGCCACACCAGCAGAACGATGTGGAAGTGTTGGAGAGGGTATGGAAAAGTTTTACCAGGATGTTGTCTGGTTTGGAGGGTATTAGTCGGAAGGAGAAACTGAACAAACATGGTTTGTGTGCACCTGGGCATCATTGGCTATGGGGCTACCTGATAAATATTTACAAAATTATCAGAGGTACAGATAGATATACAGTTAGAAGCTTTCTTTTCCCAGAGTAGAAATATCAATTACTCAGCACCATAGGTTTTAATTAAAAGGGAGAAAGTTTAGGAAATATGATCAGCAAGTTTTTTTTTGCTTTTCCAGACAGAATGTGCAAGTGCCTGGAATGCACTGACAGAGGAGAAGAGGCTAATATAGCAAGGTTTAAGAGGGATCTTGGCACAAATATGAATAAGTAGGGAAGAGAATGACATAGAGGGTGTTGGAGCAAAACCTTTCTTTTTAACTTTACAATGGCATCATGTGTCAGTGTGGGCTTGCTGGGCTGAAGGGCCTGTTCCTGTGCTGGACAGTTCTTTAAGACAAGATTTGAGTGCAGGAGTGGCAAGATGTTGACTGAATGATTACATTCAGTGGGTCTCTCCTCAACAACTTACAGCTTCATACCCTCCCTCCCACAGGAGGGAAATTCAAAATGGAGAATTGGATGAGAAAGTCCAAGCTGTTAACTGGTGACTTCCTCTCGCCCTTCGCTCCTGCGGCCTTCTATCTTGGACACCAGCGTCTCGGGGAACAATGCACAGCCAGAAACTGCATGCACTCCACACCCACCAATGCTGGCATCTGTCACATGCTAGGCTCACCATGCCATCCCAGCACGTCTCTGGCCAACTGACAGTACGCTTCTGTACTTCAATGCTGCAGCTCAGGGTGCACTGACAACTCTCATTGCAAGGACACCGAGCTCAGGGGGACACAACCAGCTCATGGTCTGTCCCTCTGGGCTGCTCATTCCGTGTTTGTTTGTACACACTCAATGCTGTCACAAGGACACTGTGCTCAGGGACACACATCCAGCTCATGGACTGTCTCTCTGTGCTGCTCACTCCGTGTTTGTACACACTCAATACTGCCGCAAGAACACCCACCCAGCTCATGGCCTGTCCCGATGGGCTGCTCCCTCCGTGTTTGTACACACTCACTTTGAGTCCACTTGAATGCTCACAGAATTATTGCCTTGCCTTCCCCTGCCCTCAGCAGTGTTTCCCCTCAGCCAGAGCTACCAGACTCACCTGCCTGCTGTATTGTCAGACACAAAACCATGACACTTGATATCATTGTCCACAGTCAGTTATCGTGCCCAGTCATGATTCAGGGGGAATCTCAAATACCAGTCCGGAAGCTCGGACACGGTCAGTCATGGTGCCCAGCAGAGTGAGTCAGGGGGAGTCTCAGATCCCAGTCCGGGAGCTTGGACACGGTTAGTCATGGTGCCCAGCACAGTGAGTCAGGGGAGTCTCATATCCCAGTCCGGGAGCTTGGACACGGTCAGTCACGGTGCCCAGCACAGTGAGTCAGGGGGAGTCTCAGATCCCAGTCCGGGAGCTTGGACACGGTCAGTCACGGTGCCCAGCACAGTGAGTCAGGGGGAGTCTCAGATCCCACTCCGGGAGCTTGGACATGGTCAGTCAGCCTCTCATGGTTGTTAGGGTCAGGATCATTTCCCTGTGAGGGGGTGAGGAGCTGAATGTTGGGAGCTACTTATCCCTCTTGGTTCTTTCTGCTCTCGTGTGGGGTGGTTCCTTCCGAAATGTGAGAATTACCAAGCGTTATTAAGGGAGGTGGAATTATTTGTTACAGCTGATACAGCTGGGGGAAAGGTAGCCAGGTGTCCTGAGTGAGTGAGTAAGCAGCACAGACACCAGGCAGAGTTGGAGAGAGGAACATAGAAGCAGTTAGAGAGAGACTGAGAGAAGGTGCTGCATTCAGTGAGAGTGGGAGAACATGAGCCTTGGTTGGAGGTGGGTGCAGTAACAGAGAGAGTGATGGTGAGGGCACGAGGTGTAGATGGTGGCACTTACCCTGGTGGAGTGGGCAAGGTCACCGACCTTCTTCCTACACTGCTGGGCACACACGCAGAAGGTTGGCACTTCACTGACACAGGGGTCAACAATGGTCGAAGGTGTCAAGGTCTGGTGCCATGGCCTCTCCTGCCAGTCTTAGACGAAGATAATGTCCCTCCCCTGCAACATTCATCCACCAGAATCTCAGGGACTTGTCCACAAAGTGGGTCCCCAGTTTTATCCCCTCTGCCATGTCTAGGGCATTTTCGGATTGATAGTCCAAGAGTATAATGACTTTTTAAAGATGACCCCTGTAACAGGGAGGCCAGTGCATTCTGGGATATCCAGGTAGTGGGCAGTTGTTATGACAAAGGGGCAAAAAAACATCAGGTTAGTGTCAGATAAGAGGAAGACCACGTGGGCAGGCAAGGTAGTTAATGACGCAGATTGGGGATGGTATCATGAGAAAATGCACTTCAGCTTGTGGAGAGTAACCCTCCATGAAACCCGAATAAAATGGGACTTGACCAAATCATAAGATGGTTTAGGTTTCTGTCTGTCTGAATCAAAATAGGGATGACATATTGGGAGCAACAAACTTGGAGCAGAGACTTTTACAGGAGATTCAAATCCTTGAAATAGGGTTAACACAATGTTCCAGACTGTTAAAAGGAGCCGGGGAAAATCATCTGCATTATAGTTACCCACATTATCCAATCCTCACTGGATGCAGGGATGATGCGAAGGACAGGAGAACGGATAATACCACAACTTTGTTTAATGTGGAGCAAGGGACTGACTGAATAGGTCGAGGCTGGAATTCTGAGACAGTGGATAAACGGTCACTGAGGAAGTCTCAGGGACTCCAGGACAGTCGGTCTGGATTTGTGCGAGGAAGATCGTGTGTAATTAATCTGACTGTGTCGGTCTGAGGCAGGAACCTGCAACTGCATGTGACTTACTTGGATTTGACGAGAGAGCCCACGGCAGGCTGCTTTAAAATAAAAAATGGGATCCAGGTGAATGAAGCAAACAACCCAGAGAAGTGCAAGGCAAGGCATTTGGGTTCATCAACAATAGAGAGGAATGTACAATAAATGAGAGTACAGTCAGTATGGGCAAATAAATCAAGGTAGCTAGAAACACCAATAATCTTGTTATTGTAGAAAATGGTATTATTTCCTCTGTCAGATAAAATACTCTTCAGAGCAGGAAGCTTATGCAGGAACTGTATAAATAATGAGTTCAGTCGCAGCTTGGGGATTGTGTACAGTTCTGGTCACCCCATCACATGGAAGGATGGAATTTGACTGGAGAGGGTACAGAGGAGATTCTTCACCCTGTTACAGTGGAAGTGCAGTTATGAGGAAAGATTGGAATGGAGAATGCTGAGAGAAGATTTGATTGTGGTGCACATATTGTCAGGGGCCTGGGTAGAAAGGGAGAGAACACCTTGTTCCTGTTGGAGAGCTCAGTTACCAGTGGCAAATATTTAATCTGATTGGTTGAAATATCAGAAACGTGGTGAGGAAGGTTGTTATTTCACCCAGAATATGATCGGGATCTGGGAGTCAGACATGGAGGCGGAGTCGAGGCAGAAACTCTCAAACCATTTTAACAAGGTGCCGGGATCTGCACCTGAAAGCCTACACTGTCCGGGGAGACAGAACTAGGGCTTCAAACCGAATGCATACAGTGGACAGAGTCATCTCCTCTATACTGTGCTATTTTCTGAAGTTTTCAAAGGTTACCAATATCTGATAGGATCAATACGTATAGATAGGGGTGAGGGCAGGGAGGAGCAGTGTGTGAATTGATTAGCATCACAATAAAACTGATCCCATCCTTTATACACAATGCTAATGTATTGGCCTATTTACCCTTCCTATAGAAATGGGGAAAACCTTTGATTATCCAGGCCCGTCATGGTCACACTGCAGCCCCATCTCCATAATGACAGCTACATCTGACCTGGTTCACACTATTTAAAGCTACCATTTCACTGGCCTTGTTGAAAATTTCCCAGCTTCATTCTTGCCCCATTGAAGTCTGCTCGCAGTCAACTAATATTTCTCACTCTCAATTATTGCATATCATTCTGTACCATCATCCTGAACTTTACAATAAAATGGTCGGTTTGCCCCAAAACGTTCCCCTACTGACATTGGATCCACTTGCCCCACCTCTTTCCCAAGGATCTTTCCCAAGGACCAGGTCCAACAGTGCATGATCTCTTTGGCTGGATACATACTCCTGCAGTCAACTCTCCTCCATGTAATCCAGGAACACTTGCCCCTCGTGATCCTTCACCGCCAGTGTCCCTGTCTGTTGTCTGGAAACATTAACTTTCTCAGTATAACTAATCTGGAGTATTGTCATCGCTCTCAAATGATCCTGCATATTTATTCTCCATCATTTCTTTGGTTGCTGGCCAACAGACTGTACCTCAAAGTGTAATTGTATATACTTGTTGTTTAGCTCCAGCCAATTTCGTTCTGTCCTTGGACGGATGTTCTTTCTCTTGGACTCCTTAACTAAAGCTAATCTAAACCAATACTTCGACCTTTATCCTTTTCCTTCCCTTCTATCATTTTGGAATCCTTTATACTCAGCAATATTTAACACCCAGTCCTGCCATTCCTTGATGCACCTCTCGGTGATCAGTGCATCTGATTTCCACACAGCAATCTGCATCTGGAACTACCCATACTCCGAGTCTTCATGTCCATACAGACTACCTCAGATTAAAGCTTTCTTTCTTACTCCATCTTCCACTGTTAAACTTGTTGTTGTAAATTAGTACCAACTATGTCTCCCATCATTTTGAGAATCCTGGTAGTCTCCTCTACAATTCCTTTTTGTATCCAAAGCACACACCAAGTTATTTTCAATCCCTGCCAAATACCCCGTAAGAAATTCAGTCCCGGCTCTGTCACGTTAGTCCATCCAGCTCGTACAGTTGCTGCCTTCCCCAGAACAAGTCCCAATGTCCCAGGAATCTGAAGCCCGTCCTGCTGCACCATCGTTCCAGTCACTCTCTCATCTACCTAAATCTCCGAGTCCTGTTCTCACTTGGACACGGAACTGCGAGTATACCAGGGATTGCTACATTTGCAGACTGGCTTGCTAACCATCCACCGAGCTCGCAAAATTCTGACACCCATACCACTTCACCCTTCCTACCCGGATCATTCCTACCAACAAGGACATGACCTTTGACTGCTCACTGTCCCCCAGACGAATGTCCTGCAGCCACAGTGACATTCTTCACCCCACTATCCTAGAATGACAGACACGCTGACACCTTCTTCACTTTCCTGTCTCCCCTGTGATTATTGCTCCTCCTTCCTTCTCCCTCCCCTCCTGTACAGTCAGGCTACTTGTGGGGCCACAGACATGGCTCTGACTGCCCTCCCTTGAGGAGTCTACACCTTCATCAGCTTCCATGACCCAATGGGAAACCGAATTGGGAGGGAGACACCAGGATATTCTTATATTCCCTGACTGTTTCTCTCCGATTGCTTTGTTCCCCAGACCCTTCCTTCTCCCAGGCTGTCATGTCTGCAGGGTGAGCTACTGTGTGTGTGTGCTATCCACCTAACTCTCAGCATCACAGATGCCCCATAGAGTCTCTAGTCACTGTCTGAGCTCCATGACCCACTGTCTATCTAGGACACGAGCAGGAGCTAGGACTTCCCAATGTAACAGAACACATTTTCCATCTGACAAATATGTCTTGCCATGTCTTAAAATGCAACATGTCAGGAGGAACTTAATTAATTACTTAGAATGAAGTTAACATACGGGAAATAACAATATGGTTAAGTCCCTTATTCAACTGTGGCTTACTGAGGGTAATTTATTATATTGGCTGGCAATTTCACTTCTCCCTCTTATTTATGTGTTCAACCCTTCTTTCAGAAGTTGAAAAAAAATTGCTAACTTATAGCAATTACCTGACAGTCGCTAATAATGGTGTTTTTATCAGCCAATGAACTTACAACATTTTCTGTGATGGCTCTTGCACTTCTTTCAAACTCAGTGCAGGCAGGTCCCAGCAGCAGAAAGTTATCTCTGTGACTCCCAGGAACTTGTAATCCTCCAGATCCCACTCCACTCTGCTCCCTCACAGGGTCACCGTGTCTGTGACTCCCAGGGACGTGTAATCCTCCAGCTCCAACTCCACTCTGCTCCCTCGCAGGGTCACCGTGTCTGTGTCTCCCAGGCAGATTCGGCCTTGATCCTCAGTGCTGATTTGTACCCTCCCACTTTGCTGCCTCTGTAACTCCCAGGTGTGAGTTAGCCTCATGCTCCTGCTCCAAGTTGCTCCCTCACATGGTCACTCTCTCTGTTATTCGGTGCTGATTTCGAGCCACCTGCTCTGCTGATTCTCCAACTCCAAGTCCCAGTCGGCCTCGATCCTCGTTGCTGATGCATATTCTCCCGCTCTGTGCTGTTCTCTCAGGTTCCCTCCCTTTGTGACTCCCAGGTAATGGTTGGCCTCAAACCTCAGCTGAGAATTATAACATCCCATTTCGCATTGCTCTCTTACAGGATCGCTGTTTTGCCTGGAAGATGGTGGAAAAGAGGACGATTAGACAGAGGAGAGGGTGTTACAGTGATTGCAAGAGCTATATGAGATGGAACAGGTTATCTGGGGAGCTAGGCAGACCTGCAGCAACTTAAGAAGTTAACTGGAAGATACAGTGAGAGTCTCAGACATTGAAGAAGGCAAAGGAAATAGAGAGATTGTGGCTTGTTCATGACAGAGCTTTGCAGAGTATAAAGGGCTTTTTCCGAGCTGCTTACAGAGATGTGTAGACTTCAACAAATGCAAATTGACATCCAGCAAGTGTTATCTTGTCCTGGAGACTTGGATGGAGACTTGGATGTGACAGACTTGGATGTGACAGAGTGAGAAGACTTGCAGTAACTGGGGGGAATATAAACCTTTGGGGCACTGGTGGTTTTCAAAGACCCTCAGAACATGAGGAGGTGCAGAGGAACTGTAGATTTATATGGCTGGGAGGATGTCAGATATAATAGGGAGATTTGCATTGTCTGTATGCATTTACAGACATGAGGAGTGTTGTAGCGCGCGCTGGAGGGGAGACAGATAACAACAGTTCCAAGGGCTGGTGCAGTGGCTCAGGAAGGCAGCTCACTACCACCTTCTCAGGGACAACTTCAAATCAACAATACATGCTGGCTCAGCCAACAAAGCTCATGTTCATGAATGAATGAAGGAATAAAAGATGTACAAGTAGCACTGAAGTCACTCAGGAAGGCTCTTTCAACAGCACTTCACAAACCCGGAATCACTATAACCTGGAAGTACATTAGTTCCAGATGCACGGGAACATCAGCATTTCCAAGGAGCCCTCCAAAGTACGCTCCATCCTCCCAGCACTGTGTCTGTCCCTGCACCCAAAGGACTGCAGTGGGTCAGGAAGGCAGCTCACCACCAACTTCTCCAGGGAATTACTGATGGGAATGTAATGGTGAAACTCTACTGTTTGCAGCCAGATAGAAAAATTAATCCAGTAGTTTGTGTGAAATGAAATTTCCGTTTCAGAACAACATGCTGAGCATGGAGAGAGGATTTGTCTGATTGGCACAAGACAGAGAGTGTGAAGAAAGGGGTCTTTTTCACGAAGGGCACTGGTGATGAGGGGAACTCCGCAGGGGTCAGTGTTGGGACTACACTCTACACATAGAGTCATAGAGAGATATACAGCAGGGAAACAGACCCTTCGGGCCAACCCATCCATGCCGATATGGTATCCCAACCCAATCTAGTCCCACCAGCCAGTGTGCGGCCCATATTCCTCCAAACCTTTCCTATTAATATATACCCATCGAAATGCCTCTTAAATGTTGCAATTATACCAGCCTCCACCACATCCTCTGGCAGCTCATTGTATACACGTACCACCCGCTGCGTGAGACAGTTGCCCCTTAGGTCTCT